>NC_134356.1:434785391-435050391 GCF_048569485.1 Anomaloglossus baeobatrachus
CACACAGGGACAGACACAAACACAGAAAAACGCACATACACACAAGCACACACACAGACAGACACACACACACACAGGCACACACACACACAGACACACACACACACACACACACACAGACACAAACAGACAGACACAGAGACAGACACACACAGACAGACATACAGACCCACACAGACACATACTGAGACAGACACGCACAGAGACAGATAGAGACAAACAGACAGACACAGAGACAGACACACACAGAGATAGACACACACAGATACACACAGACACATACTGAGACAGACATGCACAAAGACAGACACACACACAGACACATAGACACACAGAGATAGACACACACAGAGACTGACACACACGCACACAGAGACACGCACACACACACACACACACAAAGAGACACACACACAAAGAGACAGACACACACAGACACACACACAAACAGACACACACAAAGAGACAGACAAACAGACTCACACACAGTCTCACACACAGAGAAAGACACACACACACACAGAAAGACACACACACACACACACAGAGACACACACACACAGAGACAGATAGTAACACATAGACACACACAGAGACAGACACACACGGAGACAGACACACACAGAGAGACACACATGCACACAGACACACACAGAGAAAGACACACACAGATAGACACAGAGACACACACAAAGACACACACAGACACACAAACATAGATACAGACACACACACAGACACACACAGAGACACACGGACACAAACACACAAAGAGACAGACACACACAGACACACACTCAGAGACAGACATACACAGACAGATACAGAGACAGACATACACAGACAGACATACACAGACAGACACATAGAGACAGACACACAGAGACAGATAGACACACACAGAGACCGACACACTCACAGACAGAAACACACACATTCAGACACACACATAGACACACACAGACACACACACACAAACAGAAACACAGACAAAGACATACACAGAGACACACAAAGAGACAGACACAGACACCCACAGAGACAGACATGCACACAGACAGACACACACAGACAGACACACACACACACACACACAACCAGACACACACACACTTAGAGAGACTAACACACACACACACACACACATACACACACAGACACATACAGACACACACACACACACACACACTTAGGCCCCCTTCACACGTCCGTGATACACGTGCGTGTTTGGTCCGTTTCCGTATATACCGGAGACACGGCCAAACGTGCACCAATGTTAATCTATGATTGTGGTCACACGTCCGTTATTTCATTATGTCCGTGTGTGCGTGTCCGTGATCCGTATGTCTTTGCGTTTGGCACGGATGCATGTCCGTTATCTGCACGGAGCACGCACACGTGGACACAATGAAAGTCTATGGGTATGTGCACACACGTTAGTAAACACGTATGCATATACCTATAGTCCGTGTCCGTTTGGTGTTTTTATTTCTAGTGATGTCGGCTATTCTTTCTATTTCTGTGTATGTCGGTCAATCTCCCTGAGTCCGTCGGTCAGTCTCTCTGTCTCTCTGTCGGTCTCTCTGTCTGTCTGTCCCTCTCTCACAGTCTGTCGGTCAGTTTCCCCCCCTCTCTCATACTTACCGTTCCCCGATCTTCGGCGCAGCGCTGCACGGCATTCACACTGCTGCGGCGGCTTTTACTATTTTGAAAAAGCCGGCCGCCCATTAAACAATCTCGTATTCCCTGCTTTCCCCGCCCACCGGCGCCTATGATTGGTTACAGTGAGACACGCCCCCACGCTGAGTGACAGGTGTCACACTGCACCCAATCACAGCAGCCGGTGGGCGTGTCTATACTGTGCAGTAAAATAAATAAATAAATAATTAAAAAAAAACGGCGTGCGGTTCCCCCCAATTTCAATACCAGCCAGATAAAGCCATACGGCTGAAGGCTGGTATTCTCAGGATGGGGAGCTCCACGTTATGGGGAGCCCCCCACCCTAACAATATCAGTCAGCAGCCGCCCAGAATTGCCGCATACATTATATGTGACAGTTCTGGGGCTGTACCCGGCTCTTCCCGATTTGCCCTGGTGCCGTTGGCAAATCGGGGTAATAAGGAGTTATTGGCAGCCCATAGCTGCCAATAAGTCCTAGATTAATCATGTCAGGCGTCTATGAGACACCCTCCATGATTAATCTGTAAGTTACAGTAAAAAAACACACACACCCGAAAAAATCCTTTATTTGAAATAAAAAACACACACAAATTCCCTCATTACCAATTTATTAACCCCGACAAACCCTCCATGTCCGGCGTACTCCACGGACCTCCAGCGTCGCGTCCAGCTCTGCTGCATGGAGGTGACAGGAGCAGCAGAAGACACCGCCGCTCCGGTCACCTCCACACAGCAAATGAGATGAGTAGCGCGATCAGCTGCTGTCACTGAGGTTACCCGCGGCCACCGCTGGATCCAGCGGTGGCCGCGAGTTACCTGACTGACAGCAGCTGATCGCGCTACTCACCTCATTTGCTGTGTGGAGGTGACCGGAGCGGCGGTGTCTTCTGCTGCTCCTGTCACCTCCATGCAGCAGAGCTGGACGCGACGCTGGAGGTCCGTGGAGTACGCCGGACATGGAGGGTTTGTCGGGGTTAATAAATTGGTAATGAGGGAATTTGTGTGTGTTTTTTATTTCAAATAAAGGATTTTTTCGGGTTTGTGTGTTTTTTTACTGTAACTTACAGATTAATCATGGAGGGTGTCTCATAGACGCCTGACATGATTAATCTAGGACTTATTGGCAGCTATGGGCTACCAATAACTCCTTATTACCCCGATTTGCCAACGGCACCAGGGCAAATCGGGAAGAGCCGGGTACAGCCCCAGAACTGTCGCATATAATGTATGCGGCAATTCTGGGCGGCTGCTGACTGATATTGTTAGGGTGGGGGGCTCCCCATAACGTGGAGCTCCCCATCCTGAGAATACCAGCCTTCAGCCGTATGGCTTTATCTGGCTGGCATTAAAATTGGGGGGAACCGCACGCCGTTTTTTTTTTAATTATTTATTTATTTATTTTACTGCACAGTATAGACACGCCCACCGGCTGCTGTGATTGGGTGCAGTGTGACACCTGTCACTCAGCGTGGGGGCGTGTCTCACTGTAACCAATCATAGGCGCCGGTGGGCGGGGAAAGCAGGGAATACGAGATTGTTTAATGGGCGGCCGGCTTTTTCAAAATAGTAAAAGCCGCCGCAGCCGTGTGAATGCCGTGCAGCGCCGGTGATCGGGGATCGGTGAGTATGAGAGAGGGGGGGACACTTCAGTCAATCGGGGGATTAGCGGTCAACGGTGAATCCTTCACAGGTGACCGCTAATCAGTACTCGACACAGACAGAGCCGCGGTATGAGGATGAAGTCGGGTGAAGTTCACCCGAGTTCATTCTCATCGCGCAACTCTGTCTGCTGTCAGCCGACATTTATAAACGACATTGTGCATCACACACACGGACATTACACACGGACATTACACGTACACATACACGTTAATTCCACACGCACACACGGACGTTCTGCACACAAACACGGCTAGCATACGCAATTCACACAGGTGCCACACGGACCATGAAAACGGACACAAAAACGGGACACGGACCCGAAAAACGGCCCGTAACACACGTGCGTGTTTTTCACGGACGTGTGAAGGGGGCCTTAGAGAGACTAACACACACACACACACACATACACACAGACACACACACAGACAGACACACACAGACACACAGAGACAGATACACACACACACACACACCAGACACAAACAATCACAGAGACACACACACAGAGACACACACAGAGACAGATAGTAACACACAGACACACACACAGAGACATACACACACACACACACAGACAGACACACACATACAGAGACAGACACACACAGAGAGACACACACGCACAGACACACACAGACACACGCATACAGAGACACAGAGACAAACACAGAGACAGACACACACAGACAGATACAGAGACAGACATACACACGCACAGAGAAAGACACACACACAACCAAACAGAGACAGACACACAAACACAGAGACAGACACACACAGACACACACAGAGACACACACACAGATACAGAGACAGACAAACACACAAAGATATACACACACAGACAGACACACACAAACACACACAGAGACAACCACACACAGATACAAACAGACAGAAAGACACACACAGACACACGCACACACAAACAGAGACAGACACACACAGAGACAGACACAGAGAGACAGACACACACATACACACAGACAGACACACAAAGAGACAGACACACACAGACACACACAAAGAGACAGACACACAGACACACACAGAGACAGACACACAGACACACACAGAGACAGACACACACAGAGACAGACACAGAGAGACACACACACACATACACACAAAGAGACACACAGACACACACACAGAGACAGCCACACATGCACACAAATACACAAACACACACACAGAGACAGACACACACAGTCAGATTTAGAGACAGACATACAAAGACAAACACACAGAGACAGACAGACAAACAGACACACACAAATGCAGAGACAGACACACACAGACACAGACACACAGACAAACACACAAATACACAAACCCACACACAGAGAAAGACACACACATACACAAATAGAAAGACACACACACACAGACGCAAACAGAGACAGACATACACAAACACAGAGACAGACACACACAGAGACAGACACACACAGAGACAAAGACATACACACAAAGACACACAGAGACACACACAGACATGCAAACTTAGAGACAGACAGACACACAGACAGACACACAGACAAACACAGAGACAGACACAAACACACATACACGTACAGGGACAGGGACAGACACACACACACACACACACAGACATGCACAAAGAGACACACACAGAGACAGACAGACACAGTCAGACGCGCACACACACACACACAGAGACAGATACACAGACAGACACACACAGACAATGAGACAGACAGACACACACACACAGAGACAGACACAGAGACAGACACACACACAGAGAAAGACACAGACACGCACAGACACAGACAGGCACACACAGAAAAAGACACACACAGACAGACAGACACACACACACACGGACACATACACACAGAGAGAGACACACACAGACACAGAGACAGACACAGACAGACACACACACAGACAGACATATACAGAGACAGACACGCACACAAAGACACACACACACACACACAAAGACACACAGAGACACACACAGAGACAGACACATACACAAAGACACACAAACAGAGACAGAGAGACACACAGACACCCACACAGACACACACTGAGACAGAGATAGAAACACACAGACACACACAGAGACAGACACACGTAGACAGACACACACACAGACAAACACACACATACATAGACACACAGACACATACAGTCAGTCAAACACATAGACACACACAGACAGACACGCACACAGAGACAGACACAAACACAGAAACACACAGACATATACAGAGACAGACGCGCACACACACACACACACACACATACACACACACAGAAAGACACACACAGAAAGACACACACATACACACACACACAGAGACACACGGACACAAACACACACAAAGACAGACACACACAGACAGATACAGAGACAGACACATACAGACAGACACACACAGAGACGGACAGACAGACACATAGAGACAAACACTCACGGACACACACAGAGACCGACACACTTACAGACAGAAACACACACATTCAGACACACACATAGACACACACAGGCACACACAAACAGAAACACAGACAAAGACACACACAGAGACACACAAAGGGACAGACACATACACCCACAGAGACAGACACCCACAGAGACAGACATGCACACAGACAGACACACACAGACACACACAACCAGACACACACACACACACACACACTTAGAGAGACTAACACACACACACACACACATACAGACACACACAGAGACAGACACACACAGACAGATACACACACACACCAGACACACACAAACAAACACAGAGACAGACACAGAGACACACACACAGAGGACACACACAGAGACAGATAGTAACACACAGACACACACAGACAGACACACACACATACACAGAGACAGACACACACATACAGAGACAGACACACACAGAGAGACACACACGCACAGACACACACAGACACACGCATACAGAGACAGAGACAAACAGAGACAGACACACACACACAGACAGATACAGAGACAGACATACACACGCACAGAGAAAGACACACACACAACCACACAGAGACAGACACACACAGAGACACACACATATACAGAGACAGACATACACACAAAGATATACACACACAGACAGACACACACAAACACACACAGAGACAAACACACACAGATACAAACAGACAGAAAGACACACACACAGACACACGCAGACACATGCACACACAGACAGAGACAGACACACACAGAGACAGACACAGAGAGACAGACAAACACATACACACACACACAGACAGACACACAGACACACAAAGAGACAGAAACACACAGACGCACACAAAGAGAGAGACACACAGACACACACAGAGACAGACACACACAGAGACAGACACAGAGAGACACACACACACATACACACAGACAGACACACAGACACACAAAAGACAGTCACACACACACACACACACACAGAGACAGCCACACACGCACACAAATACACAAACACACACACACACACACACACACACACAGAGACAGACACACACAGTCAGATTTAGAGACAGACATACAAAGACAAACACACACAGAGACAGAAACACAAACAGACACACACAAATGCAGAGACAGACACACACAGACACAGTGACAGACACACAGACAAACACACAAATACACAAACACACACACAGAGAAAGACACACACATACACAAATAGAAAAACACACACACACAGACGCACACAGAGACAGACATACACAAACAGAGAGACAGACACACACAGAGACAGACACACACAGAGACAAAGACATACACACAAAGAGACACACACAGACACGCAAACTTAGAGACAGACAGACACAGACAAACACAGAGACAGACACAAACACACATACACGTACAGGGACAGGGACAGACACACACACACACACAGACATGCACAAAGAGACACACACAGAGACAGACAGACACAGTCAGACGCGCACACACACACACACACACAGACAGATACACACACACAGAGACAGACACACACAGACAATGAGACAGACACAGACAGACACACACAGACAGACACACACAGACAGACACAGAGACAGACACACACACAGAGACAGACACGCAGACACGCACAGACACACACAGACAGGCACAGACACACAAACACAGACACTAACACACAGACAGACACACACACACACAGAGAAGGACACACACAGACAGACACACACACACACACAGACAGACACACACAGACACAGAGACAGACAAACAGACAGACACACACACACAAACAGACACAAACAGACACACACATAGACAGACATATACAGTGACAGACACGCACACAAAGACACACACACACACACATACACACACACACACAGACACAGAGACACACACAGAGAAAAACAGACACACACAGAGACAGACACATACACAAAGACATACACACAGAGACAGACAAAGAGACACACACAGACAGACACAGAGACAGAGATAGAAACACACAGACACACACAGAGACAGACACACGTAGACAGACACACACACAGACACACACACACACATACATAGACACACAGACACATACAGTCAAACACATAGACACATGCACAGAGACAGACACGAACAGACACAAACACAGAAACACACAGACATATACAGAGACAGACACGTACACACACACACACACATACACACACACACAGAGACACACACACAGAGACACACGGACACAAACACACACAGAGACAGACACACACAGACACACACTCAGAGACAGACATACACAGACAGATACAGAGACAGACATACACAGACAGACATACACAGACATATACAGACAGACACACACAGAGACGGACAGACAGACACACAGAGACAAACACTCACAGACAGAAACACACACATTCAGACACACACAGAGACACACAAAGAGACAGACACAGACACCCACAGAGACAGACATGCACACAGACAGACACACACACAACCAGACACACACACACACACACACTTAGAGAGACTAACACACACATATACACACACACACAGACACATACAGACACACAGAGACAGACACACACAGACACACAGAGACAGATACACACACACACCAGACACACACAAACAAACACGGAGACAAACACACACACAGAGAGACACACACACAGACACACACAGACAGATACAGAGACAGACATACACACGCACAGAGAAAGACACACACACAGCCACACAGACAGACACACAAACACAGAGACAGACACACACAGACACACACACAGAGACACACACAAAGATACAGAGACAGACATACACACAAAGATATACACACACAGACAGACACACACAAACACACACAGAGACAACCACACACAAAAAGAGACAGACACACACAGAGACAGACACAGAGAGACAGACACACACATACACACAGACAGACACACAGACACACAAAGAGACAGACACACACAGACACACACAAAGAGACAGACACACAGACACACACAGAGACAGACACACACACACACACATACACACAGACACACAAAGAGAGAGACACACAGACACACACACACAGACAGCCACACATGCACACAAATACACAAACACACACACACACACACACAGAGACAGACACACACAGTCAGATTTAGAGACAGACATACAAAGACAAACACACAGAGACAGACAGACAAACAGACACACACAAATGCAGAGACAGACACACACAGACACAGACACACAGACAAACACACAAATACACAAACCCACACACAGAGAAAGACACACACATACACAAATAGAAAGACACACACACACAGACGCACACAGAGACAGACATACACAAACACAGAGACAGACACACACAGAGACAGACATACACAGAGACAAAGACATACACACAAAGACACACAGAGACACACACAGACACGCAAACTTAGAGACAGACAGACACACAGACAGACAAACACAGAGACAGACACAAACACACATACACGTACAGGGACAGACACACACACACAGACATGCACAAAGAGACACACACAGAGACAGACAGACACAGTCAGACGCGCACACTAACACACACAGATACAGATACACACACACAGACAGACACATACAGACAATGAGACAGACACAGACAGACACACAGACAGACACACACAGACAGACACAGAGACAGACACACACACAGAGAAAGACACACAGACACGCACAGACACACACAGACAGGCAGACACAGAAAAAGACACACACAGACAGACAGACACACACACACGGACACACACACACAGAGAGACACACACAGACACAGAGACAGACACAGACAGACACACAAACACACACAGAGACAGACAGACACACACACACAGACAGACACAAACACAGACAGACATATAGAGACAGACACGCACACAAAGACACACACACACACACACACACACACACACACACACACACACAGAGACACACACAGAGAAAAACACACACACACAAAGACACACAGAGACACACACAGAGACAGACACATACACAAAGACACACAAAAAAACGGAGAATTGTGGTTTAAGGGATAACAATAAATATTTTATTAACTGGCAAATACCATATTATAACACTCATAATTTGCATATGGAGAGCAGGGGTCAAAAAGGGTATCCAGGTATTCAGTATATAGTTAATTAAATCACAATATTGCTACAAGGAAGTACATGTCCACAGAGGATACAGGGAATAAAGTGTCATGTGCAATACAATTACTATTACCACAGAAACAGGGGGATTACATAAACATTGCACACAGTCCCATGTAAAGTGCTATGCATATCCTAGTGGATCAGACAAGAGTTTTAGCAGCACATATGTAACAAATCAAGTAACAGTCATGTGTATACCAGTACCCAGAGGTGGAGGGGATGCACACCAAACCTAAGGAACGCACGTTTTCGCGGGTAGCTTTATCAACCAGGCAAGGTAAGAATGGCCATGGTTGATAAAGCTACCCGCGAAAACGTGCGTTCCTTAGGCTTGGTGTGCATCCCCTCCACCTCTGGGTACTGGTATACACATGACTGTTACTTGATTTGTTACATATGTGCTGCTAAAACTCTTGTCTGATCCACTAGGATATGCATAGCACTTTACATGGGACTGTGTGCAATGTTTATGTAATCCCCCTGTTTCTGTGGTAATAGTAATTGTATTGCACATGACACTTTATTCCCTGTATCCTCTGTGGACATGTACTTCCTTGTAGCAATATTGTGATTTAATTAACTATATACTGAATACCTGGATACCCTTTTTGACCCCTGCTCTCCATATGCAAATTATGAGTGTTATAATATGGTATTTGCCAGTTAATAAAATATTTATTGTTATCCCTTAAACCACAATTCTCCGTTTTTTTGCTGAATTATGCCTGTGGTGGGTTATTTACCTATTTGTTTTACAATATGATATGCCCTGCTATAGTACTTTGGATCGTTCTTCTGTTTATACAAAGACACACAAACAGAGACAGACAGAGAGACACACAGACACCCACACAGACACACACTGAGACAGAGATAGAAACACACAGACACACACAGAGACAGACACACGTAGACAGACACACACACAGACAAACACACACATACATAGACACACAGACACATACAGTCAAACACATAGAAACACACAGACAGACACGCACACAGAGACAGACACAAAAACAGAAACACACAGACATATACAGAGACAGACACACACACATACACACACACAGAGACACACACAGAGACGCACGGACACAAACACACACAAAGACAGACACACACAGACATATACAGAGACAGACACATACAGACAGACACACACAGAGACGGACAGACAGACACACAGAGACAAACACTCACGGACACACACAGAGACCGACACACTCACGGACAGAAACACACACATTCAGACACACACATAGACACACACAGGCAAACACACACACAAACAGAAACACAGACAAAGACACACACAGAGACACACAAAGAGACAGACACATACACCCACAGAGACAGACACCCACAGAGACAGACATGCACACAGACAGACACACACAGACACACACACAACCAGACACACACACACACACACACACACTTAGAGAGACTAACACACTGTGACGGGGTGTACATCAGAGCAAAGAGAGACAACAGGCCGAGGATGATCCAACAGGTTTACTAACAGGAATACAGGAACAGCACACGACAAGTCCAAATAAAACAGATTCGGGGGCACCTCCCGATAATCCAAAGTGCCAGATCACAACGTAATAGTCCTTTTCAGAGTCCCAGAAATCCCACACAATCCACTGGACGGCGAGGTCTGTCCGCAGAATCAGATCTCGCTCCCTTCCTCTTCAAAAACTCAACTCCCAACTGCATTTAGAAACAGGAGTGAATTGTTTGAGCTCGTGGGCCCGCCCCTCAAGGGTAGGGGTCTATGCAATGGTTGGGCCCACTAGAAGATTCTAGAAGGTTGGCTCCGAGATGTCTACAGGTTTGTGTAGTTGGCGTTATCCACTGCTTACGAAACAATGAGAAGTTCCCCTGGCTGTGTGGACAAGAGATAATTGCATTATGGGCCCAGAGACACAGGAGATGGGGGGAAGGTATGGTTACTTACATCCCAAGACATTTCAAAGTGTTCAGTAAGTACAACCAAAGGAAAGTGACATCACATCCTGACATAGTATTACAGCAAATACAGTGAGAAGGTAAAATACATCATGACAATTCCTTCCCCTCCCAACTTGTGTACGTACTAGGGACCTCTACAGGTCGCTGGTTAAGTACACGCAGGCATGGCTGACAGGACTCAAGGCTCCTCTTGCCTGGACAGTCCATCTGCATTTTGGTGTTGGCTGCCCCTTCTATATTGTATGGTAAAGTTATAGGGCTGCAGAGCCAGGCTCCATCGCAGTAAGCGTCCATTGTCCCCAGAGACTCTGTTCAGCCAGGTGAGGGGATTGTGATCAGTAACCACAGTGAATTCCCGTCCATACAGATACGGCCGTAGTTTCTTAAGGGCCCACACTACAGCCAGACATTCCTTCTCAACAGTTGCATAGGCCACTTCTCGGTCCAGCAGTTTCCGGCTGAGATAGGCGATGGGGTGCTCGTCCCCAGCTGCATTCACCTGGCTGAGGACAGCTCCCAGTCCATAAGCAGAGGCATCCGTTTGCACAATGAATCTCCTCTTGTAGTCTGGAGCAGCCAGGACAGGATCGCAGATCAAAGCATCCTTCAGCCGGTTAAAAGCCTCATCACAGGCTGGAGTCCAGATCACCAGCCGGGGCATTGTTTTCTTGGTCAGGTCGGTAAGAGGCTTGGCCACAGTACTGAAATGAGAAACAAATTTTCGGTAATAACTGGCAGTGCCCAGAAAAGCCATAACTTGTTTCTTAGTTTGGGGTACAGGCCAGTCTCTAATAGCCTGGATTTTGGCAGGCTCAGGTCGGAGCTTCCCTCCTCCCACTCTATGTCCTAGGTACTGGACTTCCCCCATCCCCAATTGGCATTTATCGGGTCGAATAGTTAGGCCGGCTGCAAGAATCAGGTCCAAAATAATGGCTACTTGATTCAGATGTTCCTCCCATGTGTGGCTGAAGACGGCGATATCATCCAAGTAGGCACAAGCAAAGTCATCACATCCCCGGAGGATCTGATCCACCATTCTCTGGAAGGTGGCCGGGGCATTTTTCATTCCAAAAGGCATGCTTAGAAATTCATACAGACCAAAGGGGGTTATAAAAGCGGACCGTTCTCTCCCTTCGTCCGTTAGAGGGATCTGCCAGTATCCCTTACTGAGATCCAAGGTAGTGACATATCGGGACCCAGCCAGTCGGTCTAGAAGTTCGTCAATACGAGGCATTGGGTAAGGATCGCTGACGGTATGGTCGTTTAGTCGCCGATAGTCCACACAAAATCGAGTACTCCCATCCTTCTTGGGTACTAACACCACAGGGGAGGCCCAAGGGCTATGGGAGGCCTGGATTACCCCAAGCTGTAACATCTCCTCCAGTTCAAGCTGCATGGTGTTTCGAACTGATTCAGGTACCCGGTAAGGAGCCAGTTGTATGGGACGGATGCCCTGAGTGTCCACATGATGTTGGGTGACGGTGGTTCGACCTGGTTGGGATGAGAAAGCAGCCCGTCTCTGTTGAAGCACTTCCAGCATCTGGATTTTCTGTAAGGAGTCCAGGTAATCTCCCAGGGGAACCTGTTCCACAGTGGATGGGGCTCTCGCTGCTTCCACGAGATCAGGTAGAGAGTCCTCATCCTCTTGACCATCTTCTGAAGCCAACCGACAGCTTGCTATCATTGGAATGTTCCGGTCATGGTACTCCTTAATCATATTCACATGGACAGTCTTTTGCCTTAGCCCCTGATCATCTAAAGCAAGAAGGTAATTGGTATCATTCAGTTTTCTGAGAACCCGGAAGGGACCCTCCCATGTGGTCTGCAGTTTATTCTGCCGATGGGGAACAATCATTAAGACTTGTTGTCCTTCTACAAACTCCCGATAGCGTGCGTTACGGTCATACCATGTCTTCTGTCTGGTTTGAGCCATACGCAAATGACTCTGTGCAAAACTAGCAAGTTGGGCCAAGGTTTCTCGCAGCTTTAGGACATAAGGGACAACAGGGGTTCCTGTATCTTCAACTTGCCCCTCCCAGTATTCCTTGAGCAGGGTTAAGGGTCCTCGGACCTTTCTTCCATAGAGTAGTTCAAAGGGGGAGAACCCAGTGGACTCCTGGGAAACTTCCCGATAGGCAAACAAGAGATGGGGTAGGTACTTCTCCCAGTCTGAATCTCGGTCCGTGAAGGCCCTCAGCATATTCTTCAGAGTGCCGTTGAATCGTTCACAAAGTCCATTTGTTTGGGGATGATACGGGGTCGTTCGGATCGCTCGTACTCCACAGGTGCGCCACAGACACTGGACCAACTCTGACATAAACTGGGAGCCTTGGTCCGACAAGATCTCACTGGGGAATCCTACTCTGGTAAAAATAATAACCAAGGCCTCGGCCACCTTGGCTGCAGAGATACTTGACAAGGCCACGGCTTCTGGATATCGGGTGGCGTAGTCCACAACAGTGAGAATGTACTGCTTTCCAGATTTACTTGGTTTAGCCAGAGGTCCAATGATATCAACAGCTACTCTTTGAAAGGGTTCTTCTATTATAGGGAGCGGTTGCAGGGGTGCCTTTGGGTGATCTCCGGGTCGCCCTCTACGCTGACATATGTCACAAGTTCGGCAGAAATGCGCCACTGCTTGGGAAATCCCCGGCCAATAAAAAGTTTGAGTCAATCGTCTCTCGGTGCGGGTTTTGCCTTGATGGCCAGCCGTAGGAATGTCATGAGCCAGGTGTAATAGGGGAATTCTGTACTTCTGAGGAACAATCAGCTGTTTGCTATAAGTCCAGGGCTTATCTAGGGAGTCGGCATTGGCAACCCAATACAGAAGTCCATTTTCTCTGATAATTCTTTCTCCGTTTTCCCCTAGCTGCCCTATTTCAGCCCGAGTTCTAAAACTAGCAAGGGTGGGGTCAGTCTCTACTTCTTGTCTAAACTGAACTTTATCCCAAGTAACATTCATATTATCCCCACAAGAAGAATCACTCACCGGCTGTAATGGCAGTTCTGGTGGCCTCAGTTCCATGGATGGGTTGTACACGTCCACATGGGCTGCTCTCTTGGCTTGACTTCTGGTTACCGCACCGACAAAGTGGCAATGAAGATTCCCCACATCATTTCCTAGAAGAACGTCTGCAGGGAGGCCGCTCATCACACCGACCACACATTGTTTTGCCCCAAAGCCATAATCCAGGGTCACACTCGCTCTTGGCATATATCTCTGGGTACCTCCTGCCAGTTCAATGGCAATTCCTGGTCCCTTTTGAATTGCCTGTGGTTGAATTACTCGGGGATCGGCTATGGTGAGGAAAGCCCCAGTGTCACGGAAGCCAACAACTTTTTGGCCATCCAGCACGACCTCCTGTAGATGTTTGTCCTGAAGATCAGAAGAACAGGTGGCTGGAGCTCGCACCCCATAGACTCCGGGTAGGGGAGCCAGGATATCTGAGTCACTTGGCAAGTCATCAGGCACAGAATCCAGCTCTTCTCCTGGTGAAGGTGTCTGTAGGTAATGAACAGGCAAAGGCGGTCTGTAGCTGTTCTGTCTACGAACACCTGGACATTGGAATTGCATGTGCCCAGGCTGCCCACATCCATAACATCTGCGCTCTGGGATTCTTCCTCCGCGTCGTATTCCCAAAGGTGGAGCATGAGTAATGCGAGGCACAGTCACACGAAGGTCCCCATGAGTTGACGGTCTAGGGTGATGGTGAACATTGGGGCCAGAAGGACCAGGGGCCACCAGCGTTGGGGGGTTGGTGTTTTTTTTCTCACTGGGTAGTAGTTTTTTCCACTGAGGCTTGATGGTGAGAGCCTCATCAGCTAGAGCTGCAGCTTCCTCCACAGTGGCTGGTCTCCTTTCACGCACCCATTCCCGGATCTCAGCGGGGCACTTGAAGTAAAACTGCTCTTTTAGGAGGACCTGGAGGACGGTCTCCAAGGTTAAGGCCTCCTCTGCCTCCAACCAACGATGCCACAGATGTTTGAGTTTGTGGGCATACATCTTGAAGGACACTTCCTCATCACATGCTAGAGTACGGAACTGAGTCCTGTAAGTGTCTGGCGTTACAGCATAATGTTCTAGAATAGTCTGTTTAATATCCGCATACTCACAGTTCCACCGAGGGTCCATAGCTCTATAGGCTGCAGCAGCTCCACCCTCTAAGAGCCCAACCAGATGCCGGACGCGCTCCCTTTCTGGGACTTCCATTAATCGACACTGATGCTCAAAGTCCTGGAAGAAGCCCTCAATGTCACCAGCAGCCTCATTAAACTGCTTGAAGTCTTTGCGGGACACTCTGGGAAGTTCCCTCATGATGGGTGCTGGGGTTACAGTCTGTCTGGAACCTCTCGCGGCTTCCACAGCGAGCTGCTTATCCAGCAATGCCATCTCCTCCATCCTGCGCTCCTTCTCTTCAGCTCCACGCATGGCCTCCCTCTTATTTTCTATGGTGGCCTCATCTCCAAGCAGTGCCATCTTTTCCTTGTACCACACAACCCATTGACTTTTTTGGGTATTCACCTCCGGCTCCCGTCTTTGCTCCCCTTGCTGTGGAAATTGTTCCTCGGTGCCATCTTGCAGGCAAGCGTGTTCCAATGCCTCAATTAGTTGCTCCTTAGAGAGTCCTTTGTAGCCGACACCTAATTCACGGGCCTTTGTTTGTAGACTCGCCACAGTCCAGTTCCTGTATCCTGAGGTTCTGGTTTCAGACGTCGATTGGCTGTTGTCCTCCATTTCTTCTGCTCTGATCCCGCCGCTGCCACCAGTTTGTGACGGGGTGTACATCAGAGCAAAGAGAGACAACAGGCCGAGGATGATCCAACAGGTTTACTAACAGGAATACAGGAACAGCACACGACAAGTCCAAATAAAACAGATTCGGGGGCACCTCCCGATAATCCAAAGTGCCAGATCACAACGTAATAGTCCTTTTCAGAGTCCCAGAAATCCCACACAATCCACTGGACGGCGAGGTCTGTCCGCAGAATCAGATCTCGCTCCCTTCCTCTTCAAAAACTCAACTCCCAACTGCATTTAGAAACAGGAGTGAATTGTTTGAGCTCGTGGGCCCGCCCCTCAAGGGTAGGGGTCTATGCAATGGTTGGGCCCACTAGAAGATTCTAGAAGGTTGGCTCCGAGATGTCTACAGGTTTGTGTAGTTGGCGTTATCCACTGCTTACGAAACAATGAGAAGTTCCCCTGGCTGTGTGGACAAGAGATAATTGCATTATGGGCCCAGAGACACAGGAGATGGGGGGAAGGTATGGTTACTTACATCCCAAGACATTTCAAAGTGTTCAGTAAGTACAATCAAAGGAAAGTGACATCACATCCTGACATAGTATTACAGCAAATACAGTGAGAAGGTAAAATACATCATGACACACACACACACACACAGACACATACAGACACACACAGAGACAGACACACACAGACACACAGAGACAGAAACACACACACACCAGACACACACAAACAAACACAGAGACAGACACAGAGACACACACACAGAGAGACACACACACAGAGGACACACACAGAGACAGATAGTAACACACAGACACACACAGACAGACACACACACACACACAGAGACAGACACACACATACAGAGACAGACACACACAGAGAGACACACACGCACAGACACACACAGACACACGCATACAGAGACAGAGACAAACAGAGACAGACACACACAGACAGATACAGAGACAGACATACACACGCACAGAGAAAGACACACACACAACCACACAGAGACAGACACACACACAGAGACACACACACATATACAGAGACAGACATACACACAAAGATATACACACACAGACAGACACACACAAACACGCACAGAGACAACCACACACAGATACAAACAGACAGAAAGACACACACACAGACACACACAGACACATGCACAAACAGACAGAGACAGACACACACAGAGACAGACACAGAGAGACAGACACACACATACACACAGACACACAAAGAGACAGAAACACACAGACGCACACAAAGAGAGAGACACACAGACACACACAGAGACAGACACACACAGAGACAGACACAGAGAGACACACACACACATACACACAGACAGACACACAGACACACAAAAGACAGTCACACACGCACACAAATACACAAACACACACACACACAGACAGACACACACTCAGATTTAGAGACAGACATACAAAGACAAACACACACAGAGACAGAAACACAAACAGACACACACAAATGCAGAGACAGACACACACAGACACAGGGACAGACACACAGACAAACACACAAATACACAAACACACACACAGATAAAGACACACACATACACAAATAGAAAAACACACACACACAGACGCACACAGAGACAGACACACACAGAGACAGACACACACAGAGACAAAGACATACACACAAAGACACACAGAGACACACACAGACACGCAAACCTAGAGACAGACAGACACACAGACAGACACAGACAAACACAGAGACAGACACAAACACACATACAGGGACAGACACACATACACACAGACATGCACAAAGAGACACACACAGAGACAGACAGACACAGTCAGACGCGCACACACACACACACACAGACAGATACACACACACAGAGACAGACACACACAGACAATGAGACAGACACAGACAGACACACACAGACAGACACACACAGACAGACACAGAGACAGACACACACACACAGAGACAGACACGCAGACACGCACAGACACACACAGACAGGCACAGACACACAAACACAGACACTAACACACAGACAGAAACACACACATTCAGACACACACAGAGACACACAAAGAGACAGACACCCACAGAGACAGACACCCACAGAGACAGACATGAACACAGACAGACACACACACAACCAGACACACACACACACACACACACACACTTAGAGAGACTAACACACACATATACACACACACACAGACACATACAGACACACACAGAGACAGACAGACAGACACACAGAGACAGATACACACACACACCAGACACACACACAAACAAACACGGAGACAAACACACACACAGAGAGACACACACACACACAGACACACACAGAGACAGATAGTGTGACGGGGTGTACATCAGAGCAAAGAGAGACAACAGGCCGAGGATGATCCAACAGGTTTACTAACGGGAATACAGGAACAGCACACGACAAGTCCAAATAAAACAGATTCGGGGGCACCTCCCGATAATCCAAAGTGCCAGATCACAACGTAATAGTCCTTTTCAGAGTCCCAGAAATCCCACACAATCCACTGGACGGCGAGGTCTGTCCGCAGATTCAGATCTCGCTCCCTTCCTCTTCAAAAACTCAACTCCCAACTGCATTTAGAAACAGGAGTGAATTGTTTGAGCTCGTGGGCCCGCCCCTCAAGGGTAGGGGTCTATGCAATGGTTGGGCCCACTAGAAGATTCTAGAAGGTTGGCTCCGAGATGTCTACAGGTTTGTGTAGTTGGCGTTATCCACTGCTTACGAAACAATGAGAAGTTCCCCTGGCTGTGTGGACAAGAGATAATTGCATTATGGGCCCAGAGACACAGGAGATGGGGGGAAGGTATGGTTACTTACATCCCAAGACATTTCAAAGTGTTCAGTAAGTACAACCAAAGGAAAGTGACATCACATCCTGACATAGTATTACAGCAAATACAGTGAGAAGGTAAAATACATCATGACAATTCCTTCCCCTCCCAACTTGTGTACGTACTAGGGACCTCTACAGGTCGCTGGTTAAGTACACGCAGGCATGGCTGACAGGACTCAAGGCTCCTCTTGCCTGGACAGTCCATCTGCATTTTGGTGTTGGCTGCCCCTTCTATATTGTATGGTAAAGTTATAAGGCTGCAGAGCCAGGCTCCATCGCAGTAAGCGTCCGTTGTCCCCAGAGACTCTGTTCAGCCAGGTGAGGGGATTGTGATCAGTAACCACAGTGAATTCCCGTCCATACAGATACGGCCGTAGTTTCTTAAGGGCCCACACTACAGCCAGACATTCCTTCTCAACAGTTGCATAGGCCACTTCTCGGTCCAGCAGTTTCCGGCTGAGATAGGCGATGGGGTGCTCGTCCCCAGCTGCATTCACCTGGCTGAGGACAGCTCCCAGTCCATAAGCAGAGGCATCCGTTTGCACAATGAATCTCCTCTTGTAGTCTGGAGCAGCCAGGACAGGATCGCAGATCAAAGCATCCTTCAGCCGGTTAAAAGCCTCATCACAGGCTGGAGTCCAGATCACCAGCCGGGGCATTGTTTTCTTGGTCAGGTCGGTAAGAGGCTTGGCCACAGTACTGAAATGAGAAACAAATTTTCGGTAATAACTGGCAGTGCCCAGAAAAGCCATAACTTGTTTCTTAGTTTGGGGTACAGGCCAGTCTGTAATAGCCTGGATTTTGGCAGGCTCAGGTCGGAGCTTCCCTCCTCCCACTCTATGTCCTAGGTACTGGACTTCCCCCATCCCCAATTGGCATTTATCGGGTCGAATAGTTAGGCCGGCTGCAAGAATCAGGTCCAAACTAATGGCTACTTGATTCAGATGTTCCTCCCATGTGTGGCTGAAGACGGCGATATCATCCAAGTAGGCACAAGCAAAGTCATCACATCCCCGGAGGATCTGATCCACCATTCTCTGGAAGGTGGCCGGGGCATTTTTCATTCCAAAAGGCATGCTTAGAAATTCATACAGACCAAAGGGGGTTATAAAAGCGGACCGTTCTCTCCCTTCATCCGTTAGAGGGATCTGCCAGTATCCCTTACTGAGATCCAAGGTAGTGACATATCGGGACCCAGCCAGTCGGTCTAGAAGTTCGTCAATACGAGGCATTGGGTAAGGATCGCTGACGGTATGGTCGTTTAGTCGCCGATAGTCCACACAAAATCGAGTACTCCCATCCTTCTTGGGTACTAACACCACAGGGGAGGCCCAAGGGCTATGGGAGGCCTGGATTACCCCAAGCTGTAACATCTCCTCCAGTTCGTGCTGCATGGTGTTTCGAACTGATTCAGGTACCCGGTAAGGAGCCAGTTGTATGGGACGGATGCCCTGAGTGTCCACATGATGTTGGGTGACGGTAGTTCGACCTGGTTGGGATGAGAAAGCAGCCCGTCTCTGTTGAAGCACTTCCAGCATCTGGATTTTCTGTAAGGAGTCCAGGTAATCTCCCAGGGGAACCTGTTCCACAGTGGATGGGGCTCTCACTGCTTCCACGAGATCAGGTAGAGAGTCCTCATCCTCTTGACCATCTTCTGAAGCCAACCGACAGCTTGCTATCATTGGAATGTTCCGGTCATGGTACTCCTTAATCATATTCACATGGACAGTCTTTTGCCTTAGCCCCTGATCATCTAAAGCAAGAAGGTAATTGGTATCATTCAGTTTTCTGAGAACCCGGAAGGGACCCTCCCATGTGGTCTGCAGTTTATTCTGCCGATGGGGAACAATCATTAAGACTTGTTGTCCTTCTACAAACTCCCGATAGCGTGCGTTACGGTCATACCATGTCTTCTGTCTGGTTTGAGCCATACGCAAATGACTCTGTGCAAAACTAGCAAGTTGGGCCAAGGTTTCTCGCAGCTTTAGGACATAAGGGACAACAGGGGTTCCTGTATCTTCAACTTGCCCCTCCCAGTATTCCTTGAGCAGGGTTAAGGGTCCTCGGACCTTTCTTCCATAGAGTAGTTCAAAGGGGGAGAACCCAGTGGACTCCTGGGGAACTTCCCGATAGGCAAACAAGAGATGGGGTAGGTACTTCTCCCAGTCTGAATCTCGGTCCGTGAAGGCCCTCAGCATATTCTTCAGAGTGCCGTTGAATCGTTCACAAAGTCCATTTGTTTGGGGATGATACGGGGTCGTTCGGATCGCTCGTACTCAACAGGTGCGCCACAGACACTGGACCAACTCTGACATAAACTGGGAGCCTTGGTCCGACAAGATCTCACTGGGGAATCCTACTCTGGTAAAAATAATAACCAAGGCCTCGGCCACCTTGGCTGCAGAGATACTTGACAAGGCCACGGCTTCTGGATATCGGGTGGCGTAGTCCACAACAGTGAGAATGTACTGCTTTCCAGATTTACTTGGTTTAGCCAGAGGTCCAATGATATCAACAGCTACTCTTTGAAAGGGTTCTTCTATTATAGGGAGCGGTTGCAGGGGTGCCTTTGGGTGATCTCCGGGTCGCCCTCTACGCTGACATATGTCACAAGTTCGGCAGAAATGCGCCACTGCTTGGGAAATCCCCGGCCAATAAAAAGTTTGAGTCAATCGTCTCTCGGTGCGGGTTTTGCCTTGATGGCCAGCCGTAGGAATGTCATGAGCCAGGTGTAATAGGGGAATTCTGTACTTCTGAGGAACAATCAGCTGTTTGCTATAAGTCCAGGGCTTATCTAGGGAGTCGGCATTGGCAACCCGATACAGAAGTCCATTTTCTCTGATAATTCTTTCTCCGTTTTCCCCTAGCTGCCCTATTTCAGCCCGAGTTCTAAAACTAGCAAGGGTGGGGTCAGTCTCTACTTCTTGTCTAAACTGAACTTTATCCCAAGTAACATTCATATTATCCCCACAAGAAGAATCACTCACCGGCTGTAATGGCAGTTCTGGTGGCCTCAGTTCCATGGATGGGTTGTACACGTCCACATGGGCTGCTCTCTTGGCTTGACTTCTGGTTACCGCACCGACAAAGTGGCAATGAAGATTCCCCACATCATTTCCTAGAAGAACGTCTGCAGGGAGGCTGCTCATCACACCGACCACACATTGTTTTGCCCCAAAGCCATAATCCAGGGTCACACTCGCTCTTGGAATATATCTCTGGGTACCTCCTGCCAGTTCAATGGCAATTCCTGGTCCCTT
This sequence comes from Anomaloglossus baeobatrachus, assembly GCF_048569485.1. NCBI lineage: Eukaryota > Metazoa > Chordata > Amphibia > Anura > Aromobatidae > Anomaloglossus > Anomaloglossus baeobatrachus. The sequence continues at coordinate 434,808,305 of NC_134356.1, forward strand.
TTGAATTGCTTGTGGTTGAATTACTCGGGGATCGGCTATGGTGAGGAAAGCCCCAGTGTCACGGAAGCCAACAACTTTTTGGCCATCCAGCACGACCTCCTGTAGATGTTTGTCCTGAAGATCAGAAGAACAGGTGGCTGGAGCTCGCACCCCATAGACTCCGGGTAGGGGAGCCAGGATATCTGAGTCACTTGGCAAGTCATCAGGCACAGAATCCAGCTCTTCTCCTGGTGAAGGTGTCTGTAGGTAATGAACAGGCAAAGGCGGTCTGTAGCTGTTCTGTCTACGAACACCTGGACATTGGAATTGCATGTGCCCAGGCTGCCCACATCCATAACATCTGCGCTCTGGGATTCTTCCTCCGCGTCGTATTCCCAAAGGTGGAGCATGAGTAATGCGAGGCACAGTCACACGAAGGTCCCCATGAGTTGACGGTCTAGGGTGATGGTGAACATTGGGGCCAGAAGGACCAGGGGCCACCAGCGTTGGGGGGTTGGTGTTTTTTTTCTCACTGGGTAGTAGTTTTTTCCACTGAGGCTTGATGGTGAGAGCCTCATCAGCTAGAGCTGCAGCTTCCTCCACAGTGGCTGGTCTCCTTTCACGCACCCATTCCCGGATCTCAGCGGGGCACTTGAAGTAAAACTGCTCTTTTAGGAGGACCTGGAGGACGGTCTCCAAGGTTAAGGCCTCCTCTGCCTCCAACCAACGATGCCACAGATGTTTGAGTTTGTGGGCATACATCTTGAAGGACACTTCCTCATCACATGCTAGAGTACGGAACTGAGTCCTGTAAGTGTCTGGCGTTACAGCATAATGTTCTAGAATAGTCTGTTTAATATCCGCATACTCACAGTTCCACCGAGGGTCCATAGCTCTATAGGCTGCAGCAGCTCCACCCTCTAAGAGCCCAACCAGATGCCGGACGCGCTCCCTTTCTGGGACTTCCATTAATCGACACTGATGCTCAAAGTCCTGGAAGAAGCCCTCAATGTCACCAGCAGCCTCATTAAACTGCTTGAAGTCTTTGCGGGACACTCTGGGAAGTTCCCTCATGATGGGTGCTGGGGTTACAGTCTGTCTGGAACCTCTCGCGGCTTCCACAGCGAGCTGCTTATCCAGCAATGCCATCTCCTCCATCCTGCGCTCCTTCTCTTCAGCTCCACGCATGGCCTCCCTCTTATCTTCTATGGTGGCCTCATCTCCAAGCAGTGCCATCTTTTCCTTGTACCACACAACCCATTGACTTTTTTGGGTATTCACCTCCGGCTCCCGTCTTTGCTCCCCTTGCTGTGGAAATTGTTCCTCGGTGCCATCTTGCAGGCAAGCGTGTTCCAATGCCTCAATTAGTTGCTCCTTAGAGAGTCCTTTGTAGCCGACACCTAATTCACGGGCCTTTGTTTGTAGACACGCCACAGTCCAGTTCCTGTATCCTGAGGTTCTGGTTTCAGACGTCGATTGGCTGTTGTCCTCCATTTCTTCTGCTCTGATCCCGCCGCTGCCACCAGTTTGTGACGGGGTGTACATCAGAGCAAAGAGAGACAACAGGCCGAGGATGATCCAACAGGTTTACTAACAGGAATACAGGAACAGCACACGACAAGTCCAAATAAAACAGATTCGGGGGCACCTCCCGATAATCCAAAGTGCCAGATCACAACGTAATAGTCCTTTTCAGAGTCCCAGAAATCCCACACAATCCACTGGACGGCGAGGTCTGTCCGCAGAATCAGATCTCGCTCCCTTCCTCTTCAAAAACTCAACTCCCAACTGCATTTAGAAACAGGAGTGAATTGTTTGAGCTCGTGGGCCCGCCCCTCAAGGGTAGGGGTCTATGCAATGGTTGGGCCCACTAGAAGATTCTAGAAGGTTGGCTCCGAGATGTCTACAGGTTTGTGTAGTTGGCGTTATCCACTGCTTACGAAACAATGAGAAGTTCCCCTGGCTGTGTGGACAAGAGATATTTGCATTATGGGCCCAGAGACACAGGAGATGGGGGGAAGGTATGGTTACTTACATCCCAAGACATTTCAAAGTGTTCAGTAAGTACAACCAAAGGAAAGTGACATCACATCCTGACATAGTATTACAGCAAATACAGTGAGAAGGTAAAATACATACACACACACACAGACACACACACACACAGAGACAGATAGTAACACACAGACACACAGAGACAGACACACACATACAGATACAGAGACAGACATACACACGCACAGAGAAAGACACACACACAACCACACAGAGACAGACACTCAAACACAGAGACAGATACACACAGACACACACACAGAGACACAAACACAGATACAGAGACAGACATACACACAAAGATACACACACAGACAGACACAAACAAACACACACAGAGACAACCACATACAGACACAGACAGAAAGACACACACACAGACACACACAGACAGAGACAGACACACACAGAGACAGACACAGAGAGACATACACACACATACACACAGACAGACACACAGACACACAAAGAGACAGACACACACAGACACACACAAAGAGACAGACACACACAGAGACAGACACACACAGAGACAGACACAGAGAGATACACACAGACAGACACACAGAGACAGCCACACGCACACAAATACACAAACACACACACACACACACACACACAGACAGACACACACAGTCAGATTTAGAGACAGACATACAAAAACAAACACACACAGAGACAGACAGACAAACAGACACACACAAATGCAGAGACAGACACACACAAACACAGGGACAGACACACAGACAAACACGCAAATACACAAACACACACAGAGAAAGACACAAACTTATACAAATAGAAAGACACACACACACAGACGCACACAGAGACAGACATACACAAACACAGAGACAGACACACACAGAGACAGACACACACAGAGACAAAGACATATACACAAAGACACACAGAGACACACAGACACGCAAACTTAGAGACAGACAGACACACAGACAAACACAGAGACAGACACAAACACACGTACAGGGACAGGGACAGACACACACAGACATGCACAAAGAGACACACACAGAGACAGACACAGTCAGACGCGCACACACACACACACAGACAGATACACACACACAGAGACAGACACACACAGACAATGAGACAGACACAGACAGACACGCAGACACACACAGAGACACACACACACACAGAGACAGACACACAGACACGCAGACACACACAGACAGGCACAGACATACACACAAACACACACGCTAACACACACAGACAGACACACACAGAGAAAGACACACACAGATAGACAGACACACACACGGACACACACACACAGACACACACACAGACAGACACAAACAGACACACACACAGACATATACAGAGACAGACACGCACACAGAGAAAGACACACACACACACACACACACACATACACACACACACACACACACACAGAGACACACACAGAGAAAAACAGACACACACAAAGACACACAGAGACACACACAGAGACAGACACATACACAAAGACACACAAACAGAGAGAGACACACACAGACACACACACACACACAGAGACAGAGATAGAAACAGACAGACACACACAGAGACAGACACACGTAGACACACACACACATAGACACACAGACACGTACAGTCAGTCAAACACATAGACACACACACAGACAGACACGCACACAGAGACAGACACAAACAGACACAAACACAGAAACACATAGACATATACAGAGACAGACACGCACGCACACACACACACACACACACAGAAAGACACACACAGAGACAGACAGACACATACACACAGACACACACACAGAAAAAAACACACACACACACACACACACACACACAGAGACACACACAGAGACAGACAGACACACACACACAGAAAAACGCACACACACACACAGGCACATACTCACAGTCACACACACACACAGAGAAAGACACACACATACACAAATAGAAAGACAGACACACACAGACGCACACAGAGACCGACATACACAAACACAGAGACAGACACACACAGAGACAAAGACATACACACAAAGACACACAGAGACACACACAGACACGCAAACTTAGAGACAGACAGACACACAGACAGACACACAGACAAACACAGAGATAGACACAAACACACATACACGTACAGGGACAGACACACGCAGACATGCACATAGAGACAGACACAGTCAGACACGCACACACAGACACACACACACACAGAGACAGATACACACACACACACAGAGACAGACACACACAGACAATGAGACAGACACAGACAGACACACAGACACACACAGAGACAGACAGACACACACAGACAGACACAGAGACAGACACACACACACAGAGACAGACACACAGACACGCACAGACACACACAGACAGGCACAGACAGACACACAAACACACACACTAACACACACAAAGACACACACAGAGAGACACACATAGACAGACACACACACAGACACACACATACATAGACATACAGACACATACAGTCAAACACACAGACAGACACGCACACAGAGACAGACACAAACAGACACAAACACAGAAACACATAGACATATACAGAGACAGACACGCACGCAAACACACACACACACAGAAAGACACACACACACACACACAGACAGACACATACACAGACACACACACAGAAAAAAACACACACACACACACACACACACTGAGACACACACAGAGACAGACAGACAGACACACACACACAGAAATACGCGCACACACACACACACACACACACAGGCACACACTCACAGTCACACACACACAGAGAAAGACACACACATACACAAATAGAAAGACAGACACACACAGACGCACACAGAGACAGACATACACAAACACAGAGACAGACACACACAGAGACAGACACACACAGAGACAAAGACATACACACAAAGACACACAGAGACACATACAGACACGCAAACTTAGAGACAGACAGACACACAGACAGACACACAGACAAACACAGAGATAGACACAAACACACATACACGTACAGGGACAGACACACGCAGACATGCACAAAGAGACAGACACAGTCAGATACACACACACACACACACACACACAGAGACAGACACACACAGACAATGAGACAGACACAGACAGACACACAGACACACACAGAGACAGACAGACACACACAGACAGACACAGAGACAGACACACACACAGAGACAGACACACAGACACGCACAGACACACACAGACAGGCACAGACAGACACACAAACACACACACTAACACACACAAAGACACACACAGAGAGACACACGTAGACAGACACACACACAGACACACACATACATAGACATACAGACACATACAGTCAAACACATAGACACACACACAGACAGACACGCACACAGAGACAGACACAAACAAACACAGAAAGACATAGACATATACAGAGACAGACACGCACACACACACACACACACAGAAAGACACACACATACACACACTGTGTGTACATACACACACACAGAGACACAGAAAGAGACAGACAGACACATACACACAGACACACACAGAAAAAAACACACACACACACACACAGAGACACACACACAGAACCACACACAGACAAACACACACACACAGAAAGACACACACAGAGACACACACTCACAGTCACACACACACACACAGACACACAGAGACAGACACACACACAGACACACACAGACAGACATATGCAGAGACACACAGAAACACACACACACACACACACACATACACACACAGAGACACACAGGCACATGCACACACACACACACACAAAGACACATATACACACACAGACACACACAGAGACACACACACACAGAGGAAGACACACACATACACAAATAGAAAGACACACACACACAGACGCACACAGAGACAGACATACACAAACACAGAGACAGACACACACAGAGACAGACACACAGAGACAAAGACATACACACAAAGACACACAGAGACCCACACAGACACGCAAACTTAAAGACAGACAGACACACAGACAGACACACAGACAAACACAGAGACAGACACAAACACACATACACGTACAGGGACAGACACACACACAGGCATGCACAAAGAGACACACACAGTGACAGACACAGTCAGACGCGCACACACAGACACACACACACAGAGACAGATACACACACACAGAGACAGACACACAGAGACAATGAGACAGACACAGACACACACAGAGACACACACACACAGACAGACACAGAGACAGACACACACAGAGACAGACACGCACAGACACACACAGAAAGGCACAGACAGACCCACAAACACACACGCTAACACACACAGACACACACAGAGAAAGACACACACAGACAAACAGACACACACACACACACACAGAGACAGACACACACACATAGAGACAGACACAGACACACAAACACACACAGAGACAAACAGACAGACACACACACACAGACACAAACAGACACACACACAGACAGACATATACAGAGACAGACACGCACACAGAGGAAGACACACACACACACACACACTTACACACACACAGAGAAAAACAGACACACACAAAGACACACAGAGACACACACAGAGACAGACACATACACAAAGACACACAAACAGAGAGAGACACACATAGACACACACAGAGACAGAGATAGAAACACACAGACACACACAGAGACAGACACACGTAGACAGACACACACACAGACACACACACACACACACAAACATAGACACACAGTCAGTCAAACACATAGACACACACACACAGACAGACACGCACACAGAGACAGACACAAACAGACACAAACACAGAAACACATAGACATATACAGAGACCGACACGCACACACACACAGAAAGACACACACATACACACACACAAACACAGACACACAAAGAGACAGACAGAGACATACACACAGACACACACAGAAAAACACACACACACACACACACACACACACACACAGAACCACACACAGACACACACACACACACACACAGAGAAAGACACACACAGAGACACATACTCACAGTCACACACACACACAGACACACACAGAGACAGACACACACAGACAATGAGATAGACACAGACAGACACACAGACACACACAGACAGACAGACACACACAGACAGACACAGAGACAGACACACACACAGAGACAGACAAACAGACACGCACAGACACACACGGACAGGCACAGACAGACACATAAACACACACACTAACACACACAGACACACACAGAGACAGACACACGTAGACAGACACACACACAGACACACATACATAGACATACCGACACATACAGTCAGTCAAACACATAGACACACACAGACAGACAGACACGCACACAGAGACAGACACAAACAGACACAAACACAGAAACACATAGACATATACAGGGACAGACACGCACACACACACACACACACACACAGAAAGACACACACATACACACACACACACAGAGACACACACAGAGACAGACAGACACATACACACAGACACACACACAGAAAAAACAAACACACACACACACAGAGACACACACACAGAACCACACACAGACACACACACAGAGAAAGACACACACAGAGACACACACTCACAGTCACACACACACAGAGACAAACACAGAGACAGACACACACACAGACACACACAGACAGACATATACAGAGACACACAGAGAAACACACATACACACACACACACACATACACATGAACACACACACACAAAGACACATATACACACACACACACAGAGAAACACACACAGATACACACAGAGACACACACACAGAGACACACAGGCACGCACACACACACAGACACCCACAGAGACAGACACCCACAGAGACAGACATGCACACAGACACACACACAACCAGACACACACACACACTTAGAGAGACTAACACATACACACACACAGACACACACAGAGACAGAAACACACACACACACACCAGACACACACAAACAAACATAGAGACAGACACACACACAGAGAGACACACACACAGACACACACAGAGACAGACATGCACAAAGACAGACACACAGACAGACACACAACCAGACACACACACACACACACATACAGAGACTGACACACACACACACAGACACACAGATACAGACACACACACAAACACTGAGACAGACACACAGACACACACAAAGACACACACACAGAAAGACACACACAGAGAAAGACACACACACACACAGACAAACACAGAGACAGACACACACAGACAGATACAGAGACAGACATACACACGCACAGAGAAAGACACACACACACAACCACACAGACAGACACACAAACGCAGAGACAGACACACACAGAGACACACATACAGAGACAGACATACACACAAAGATATACACACAGACACACACACACGCACACACATACAGAGACAACCACACACAGACACACAAACAGAGACAGAAAGACACACACACAAACAGACACACACAGACACACGCACACACAGACAGACACACACAGAGACAGACACACACAGAGATAGACACACAAAGAGATAGACACACACAGACACACAGAGACAGACACACAGACACACACAGAGAAAGACACACACAGAGACAGACACAGAGAGACAGACACACACATACACACAGACAGACACACAAAGAGACAGACACACACAGACACACACAGAGACAGACACACACGCACACAAATACACAAACACACACACACACACACAGAGACAGACACACACAGGCAGATTTAGAGACAGACATACAAAGACAAACACACACAGAGACAGACAGACACAAACAGACACACACAAATGCAGAGACAGACACACACAGACACAGTGACAGACACACAGACAAACACACAAATACACACACAGAGAAAGACACACACATACACAAATAGAAAGACACACACACACACACACACAGACGCACACAGAGACAGACACACACAGACATACACAGAGACAGACACACGTAGACAGACACACACACACCGACACATACATAGACATACAGACACATACAGTCAGTCAAACACATAGACACACACACAGACAGACACGCACACAGAGACAGACACAAACAGACACAAACACAGAAACACATAGACATATACAGAGACAGACACACACACAGAAAGACACACACATACACACACACAGAGACACACACAGAGACAGACAGACACATACACATACACAAAGACACACAAACAGAGAGAGACACACACAGACACACACAGACACACACAGAGACAGAGATAGAAACACACAGACACACACAGAGACAGACACACGTGGACAGACACACACACAGACACACACACACACACACACACAAACATAGACACACAGTCAGTCAAACACATAGACACACACACAGACAGACACGCACACAGAGACAGACACAAACAGACACAAACACAGAAACACATAGACATATACAGAGACCGACACGCACACACACACAGAAAGACACACACATACTCACACACAAACACAGACACACAAAGAGACAGACACATACACACAGACACACACAGAAAAACACACACACACACACACACAGAACCACACACAGACACACACACACACACACACACACACACACAGAAAGACACACACAGAGACACATACTCACAGTCACACACACACACACACACACAGACACACACAGAGACAGACACACACAGACAATGAGACAGACACAGACAGACACACACAGAGACAGACAGACACACACAGACAGACACAGAGACAGACACACACACAGAGACAGACAAACAGACACGCACAGACACACACAGACAGACACAAACACACACACTAACACACACAGACACACACAGAGACAGACACACGTAGACAGACACACACAGAGACACACACACACACATACATAGACATACAGACACATACAGTCAGTCAAACACATAGACACACACAGACAGACACGCACACAGAGACAGACACAAACAGACACAAACACAGAAACACATAGACATATACAGAGACAGACACGCACACACACACACACACAGAAAGACACACACATACACACACACACAGAGACACACACAGAGACAGACAGACACATACACACAGACACACACACAGAAAAAAAACACACACACACACACAGAGACACACACACAGAACCACACACAGACACACACACACACATACAGAGAAAGACACACACAGAGACACACACTCACAGTCACACACACACACACACACACACAGAGACACACACAGAGACAGACACACACAGACAGACATATACAGAGACACACAGACACACAGAGAAACACACACATACACACACACACACACACACATACACATGAACACACACAAAGAAACATATACACACACACACACACAGAGAAACACACACAGATACACACAGAGACACACACACAGAGACACACAGGCACGCACACACACACACAGACACCCACAGAGACAGACACCCACAGAGACAGACATGCACACAGACAGACACACACACAACCAGACACACACACACACACACTTAGAGAGACTAACACACACACATACACACACACAGAGACACACAGAGACAGATACACACACACACACACCAGACACACACAAACAAACACAGAGACAGACACACACACAGAGAGACACACACACAGACACACACAGAGACAGACATGCACAAAGACAGACACACAACCAGACACACACACACACACACACATACAGAGACTGACACACACACACACAGACACACAGATACAGACACACACACAGACACACACAAACACTGAGACAGACACACAGACACACACAAAGACACACACACAGAAAGACACACACAGAGAAAGACACACACACACAGAGACACACACACAGAGAGACACACACATGCACACAGACACAGACACACGCATACAGAGACACAGAGACAAACACAGAGACAGACACACACAGACAGATACAGAGACAGACATACACACGCACAGAGAAAGACACACACACACAACCACACAGACAGACACACAAACGCAGAGACAGACACACAGAGACACACATACAGAGACAGACATACACACAAAGATATACACACACAGACACACACACACGCACACACATACAGAGACAACCACACACAGACACACAAACAGAGACAGAAAGACACACACACAAACAGACACACACAGACAGACACACACAGAGACAGACACACACAGAGATAGACACACAAAGAGATAGACACACACAGACACACAGAGACAGACACACAGACACACACAGAGAAAGACAGACAGACACAGAGAGACAGACACACACATACACACAGACAGACACACAGACACACAAAGAGACAGACACACACAGACACACACAGAGACAGACACACACGCACACAAATACACAAACACACACACACAGAGAGACAGACACACACAGGCAGATTTAGAGACAGACATAAAAAGACAAACACACACAGAGACAGACAGACACAAACAGACACACACAAATGCAGAGACAGACACACACAGACACAGGGACAGACACACAGACAAACACACAAATACACACACAGAGAAAGACACACACATACACAAATAGAAAGACACACACACACAGACGCACAGAGAGACAGACAAACACAGAGACAGACACACACAGACACACGTAGACAGACACACACACAGACACACACACAGACACATACATAGACATACATACACATACAGTCAGTCAAACACATAGACACACACACAGACAGACACGCACACACACACACACACACACAGAAAGACACACACATACACACACAGAGACACACACAGAGACAGACAGACACATACACACACACACACAGAAAACACACACACACACATAGAGACACACACACAGAACTACACACAGAGAAAGACACACACAGAGACACACACTCAGTCACACACACACACAGAGACACACACAGAGACAGACACACACAGACACACACAGACAGACATATACAGAGACACACAGACACAGAGAAACACACACACACACATACACATGAACACACACACACACAAAGACACATATACACACACACACACACACACACACACACACACAGAGAAACACACACAGATACACACAGAGACACACACACAGAGACACACAGGCACGCACACACACACAGACACCCACAGAGACAGACACCCACAGAGACAGACATGCACACAGACAGACACACACACAACCAGACACACACACACACACTTAGAGAGACTAACACACACACAGACACACACAGAGACAGACACACACAGACACACAGAGACAGATACACACACACACACACACCAGACACACAAACAAACACAGAGACATACACACACACACAGAGAGACACACACACACAGACACACACAGAGACAGACATGCACAAAGACAGATACACACAGACAGACACACAACCAGACACACACACACATACAGAGACTGACACACACACACAGACACACACACAGAGACAGACACACAGACACAGATAAAGACACACACAAACAGACACACACAAACACAGAGACAGACACACAGACACACAGAAAGACACACACACAAAAAGACACACACAGAGAAAGACACACACACACACAGAGACACACACACAGAGAGACACACACGCACACAGACACACGCATACAGAGACACAGAGACAAACACAGAGACAGACACACACAGACAGATACAGAGACAGACATACACATGCACAGAGAAAGGCACACACACACAACCACACAGACAGACACACAAACGCAGAGACAGACACACAGAGAGACACACATACAGAGACAGACATACACACAAAGATATACACACACAGACACACACACACGCACAGACATACAGAGACAACCACACACAGACACACAAACAGAGACAGAAAGACACACACACAAACAGACACACACAGACACACGCACACACAGACAGAGACAGACACACGCAGAGACAGACACACACAGAGATAGACACACAAAGAGATAGACACACACAGACACACAGAGACAGACACACAGACACACACAGAGAAAGACACACACAGAGACAGACACACACAGAGACAGACACAGAGAGACAGACACACACATACACACAGACAGACACACAGACACACAAAGAGACAGACACACACACGCACAAATACACAAACACACACACACACACACAGAGACAGACACACACAGGCAGATTTAGAGACAGACATACAAAGACAAACACACACAGAGACAGACAGACACAAACAGACACACACAAATGCAGAGACAGACACACACAGACACAGTGACAGACACACAGACAAACACACAAATACACACACAGAGAAAGACACACACATACACAAATAGAAAGACACACACACACACACAGACGCACACAGAGACAGACAAACACAGAGACAGACACACACAGACACACACAGAGACAGACACACACACAGACACACACACAGACACATACATAGACATACAGACACATACAGTCAGTCAAACACATACACACACACACACAGACAGACACGCACACAGAGACAGACACAAACAGACACAAACACAGAAACACATAGACATATACAGAGACAGACATGCACACACACACACACAGAAAGACACACAAATACACACACACAGAGACACACACAGAGACAGACAGACACATACACACAGACACACACACAGAAAAAACACACACACAGAGACACACACACAGAACCACACACAGAGAAAGACACACACAGAGACACACACTCACAGTCACACACACACACAGAGACACACACAGAGACAGGCACACACACAGACACACACAGACAGACATATACAGACACACAGACACAGAGAAACACACACACACACACACATACACATGAACACACACACACACAAAGACACATATACACACACACAGAGAAACACACAGATACACACAGAGACACACACACAGAGACACACAGGCACGCACACACACACAGACACCCACAGAGACAGACACCCACAGAGACAGACATGCACACAGACAGACACACACACAACCAGACACACACACACACACTTAGAGAGACTAACACACACACATACACACACACACACACACACACACAGAGACAGACACACACAGACACACAGAGACAGATACACACACACACACACACACACACCAGACACACACAAACAAACACAGAGACAGACACACACACAGAGAGACACACAGACACACACAGAGACAGACATGCACAAAGACAGACACACACAGACAGACACACAACCAGACACACACACACATACAGAGACTGACACACACACAGACACACACACAGTGACAGACACACAGACACACAGATACAGACACACACACAAACAGACACACACAAACACACACAAAGACACACACACAGAGAAAGACACACACACACAGAGACACACACACAGAGAGACACACACGCACACAGACACACGCATACAGAGACACAGAGACAAACACAGAGACAGACATACAGAGACAGACATACACACAAAGATATACACACACAGACACACACACACATACAGAGACAACCACACACAGACACACAAACAGAGACAGAAAGACACACACACAAACAGACTCACACAGACACACGCACACACAGACAGACACCCACAGAGACAGACACACACAGAGATAGACACACAAAGAGATAGACACACACAGACACACAGAGACAGACACACAGACACACACAGAGAAATACACACACAGAGACAGACACACACAGAGACAGACACAGAGAGACAGACACACACATACACACAGACAGACACACACACACAGAGACAGACACACACAGGCAAATTTAGAGACAGACATACAAAGACAAACACACACAGAGACAGACAGACACAAACAGACACACACAAATGCAGAGACAGACACACACAGACACAGGGACAAGACACACAGACAAACACACAAATACACACACAGAGAAAGACACACACATACACAAATAGAAAGACACACACACACAGACGCACACAGAGACAGACAAACACAGAGACAGACACACACAGACACACACACAGAGACACACACAAACAGAGACAGACACACACAGAGACAGAGAAAGACATACACACAAAGACACACAGAGACACACACAGAGAAACGCAAACTTAGAGACAGACAGACACACAGACAAACACAGAGACAGACACAAACACACATACATGCACAGGGACAGACACAAACACACACACACACACACAGACATGCACAAAGAGACACATACAGAGACAGACACAGACAGATGCGCACACACACACACACACACACACACAGAGGCACACACACAGACACACACACACACACACAGAGACAGATACACACAGAGACAGACACACACAGACAGACAGACACAGGCAGACACACAAAGACAGACAGACACACACACAGACACAGACACACACAGAGACAGACACACAGACACGCACAGACACACACAGACAGGCACAGACAGACACACAAACACACTAACACACACAGACACACACAGAGAAAGACACACATATACAGACACACACACGGACAGACACACAGAGAGACAGACACACACAGAGACAGACACACACACAAACACACACAGAGACAAACAGACAGACAGACACACACACAGACACAAACAGACACACGGACAGACATATACAGAGACAGACACGCACACAGAGAAAGACACACACGCACATACACATACACACACACAGAGAAAAACAGACACACACAAAGACACACAGACAGACAGAAACAGACACACACAAAGACACACACAGACAGACACAGACACACAGAGACACACACAGAGACAGACAGAGAGACACACACACACAGAGCAGACACACAGACACACACAGAGACAGATAAACACATACAGACACACACAGAGACAGACACACGTAGACAGACACACACATACGGAGACAGACACACACACACATACATAGACAGACACACAGACACATACAGTCAGTCAAACACATAGACACACACAGTCAGACACGCACACAGAGACAGACACAAACAGACACACACAGACATATACAGAGACAGACACGCGCACGCACACACACACAGAAAGACACACATACACACACACAGAGACACACACAGAGACAGACACATACACACAGACACACACACAGAAACACACACACACAGAGACACACACAGAACCACACACAGACACACACAGATATACACACACACACACACACACAGAGAAAGACACACACACACACACACACAGACACACACAGTCACACACACACACACAAACACAGAGACAGACACACACACAGACACACACAGACAGACATATACAGAGACACACACAAACACACACACACACATACACACACAGAGAAACACACAGACAGACACACACACATACATAGACACACAGAGAGACACACACGCACACACACACACACAGACAAACACACACAAAGACACAGACAGACACACACAGAGACAGACACACACAAACACAGAGACAGACACACAGACACACACACAGAAAGACACACACACAGAAAAACACACACACACAGAGACACACACACAGAGAGACACACACACGCACACAGACACACGCATACAGAGACACAGAGACAAACACAGAGACAGACACACACAGACAGATACAGAGACAGACATACACACGCACAGAGAAAGACACACACACACACACAACCACACAGACAGACACACAAACGCAGAGACAGACACACACATAGACACACATACAGAGACAGACATACACACAAAGATATACACACAGACACACACACACACACAGAGGCAACCACACACAGACACACAAACAGAGACAGAAAGAAACACACAAACAGACACACGCACACACAGACAGAGACAGACACACACAGAGACAGACAAGCAGACACACAAAGAGATAGACACACACAGACACACACACACAGAGACAGACACACAGACACACACAGAGAAAGACACAAACAGAGACAGACACACACACACACACAGACAGACACACAGACACACAAAGAGACAGACACACACAGACAGACACACACGCACACAAATACACAAACACACACACACAGAGACCGACACACACAGGCAGATTTAGAGACAGACATACAAAGACAAACACACAGAGACAGACAGACACACACAGACACAGGGACAGACACACAGACAAACACACAAATACACACACACAGACATGCACAAAGAGACACATACAGAGAGAGACAGACACAGACAGACTCGCACACACACACACACACACACACAGAGGCACAAACACAGACAGATACACACAAAGAGACAGACACACACAGACACAGACACACAAACACACACAGACAGACAGACAGACACACAAACACAGAGACAGACACACACAGAGACAGACACACAGACACGCACAGACACACACAGACAGGCACAGACACACAAACACACACACTAACGCACACAGACACACACAGAGAAAGACACACACAGATAGACACACACACGGACAGACACACACAGAGACAGAAACACACAGACACACACACAAACACACACAGAGACAAACAGACAGACACACACACACACACACACACACACAGACATATACAGAGACAGACACGCACACAGAGAAAGACACACACGCACATACACAGACAGACACACAGAGACAGACACCCACACACAGACACACACAGACATATACAGAGACACACAGAGAAACACTCACACACACACACACACACAGACAGACACACACACACAGAGACAGACAAAGACACACACAGACACACACAGGCATATACAGAGACACACAGAGAAACACTCACACACACACAGAGACAGACAGACACACACACACACAGAGACAGACAAAGACACACACACAGACACAGAGACACAGACACACACAGAGACAGACACACACAGACAAGCACAAAGACACACACAAACACACACACAGAGACATACACAGACAGACACACACACAGAGAGACAGACACACACGCAGAGAAACACACAGACACACCCACACACACACAGACACACAAACAGACAGATAAACACAGACACACACAGACAGACACACACGCAGACAGACACACAGACACAGACAGACACACAAACATAGACAGACACACCCACACAGACACCCACACAGACAGACACACACACACACACAAAGAGACACACACAGATACAGAGATAGAAACACACAGACACACACAGAGACAGATACACATAGACAGACACACAGACACACACAGTCAGTCATACACATAGACACACACAGACATGCACACAGAGACAGACACAGACCGACACACAGACAGACACACACACAAAGACACACACGCACACACACACAGAAAGACACACATACACACACACACAGACAGACACACACAAAGATGCACACACACAGACACACACACACACACAAACAGACACACAGAGACATACACACACAAATACATAGACACACACAGAGAGAGATACACAAACGCACAGAGACACACACAGAAAGACAGACACACACAATGACAAAGACACACACACACATACACACACACAGAACCAGACAGATAGAAACACACAGACACACACACACAGAGACAGACACAGAGAGACACACACAGACACACACGGAAACAGAAACACACAGACAGCCACACATACAGACACACACACACACATACACACACACACACACAGAAACACAGAGACACACACACAGAGACACACACACAGACACACCCACACACAGAGACAGACCGATAGAAACACACAGAGACACACAGACACACACAGAGACAGACATATACAGAGACAGCCACACACACACACAGAAAGAGACACACATACACACACACAGAGACAGACACATACACACAGACACACACACAGAAACACACACACAGAGACACACACACAGACACACCCACACACAGACACACACACACACAGAGACAGACCGATAGAAACACACAGAGACACACAGACACACACACAGACATACAGAGACAGCCACGCACACACACACACACACACACAGAAAGAGACACACATACACAGACACATACACACAGACGCACACACAGAAACACACACACAGAGACACACACAGAACCACACACACACACACACACAGAGAAATATACACACAGAGACACACACACACACAGACAGACATATACAGAGACACACAGACGCACAGAGAAACACTCACACACACACACACATACACACACAGAGAAACACACAGACAGACACACATACATAGACAGGCACACAGAGACACACACGCACACACACAGACAAACACACACAAAGACACAGACACACACACAGAGACACAGAAGACACACAGACAGAAACACACACAGACAGATACACAGACACACCAACACACACAGACACACACACACACACACAGAAAGAGACACACATACACACACACAGAGACAGACACATACACACAGACACACACACACAGAAACACACACACAGAGACACACACAGAGACACACACACAGACACACCCACACACAGACACACACACACACACAGAGACAGACCGATAGAAACACACAGACACACAGACACACACACAGACATATACAGAGACAGCCACACACACACACACACACACACACAGAAAGAGACACACATACACAGACACATACACACAGACGCACACACAGAAACACACACACAGAGACACACACAGAACCACACACAGAGAAATATACACACAGAGACACACACACACAGACAGACATATACAGAGACACACAGACGCACAGAGAAACACTCACACACACACACATACACAGAGAAACACACAGACAGACACACATACATAGACAGGCACACAGAGACACACACGCACACACACAGACAAACACACACAAAGACACAGACACACAGACACACACACAGAGACACAGACACACAGACAGAAACACACAGACAGATACACAGACACACCAACACACACAGACACACACACACACACACACACAGAGACAGACACACATAGACAGACACACACACACACACATACACACACACAAAGAGACAGACACACACAAAGACGCACAGACACGCACACAAACAGACACACACAGAGACAGACACACATACACAGACACACACACACACACACACAGAGAAAGATACACATACACACACAGACACAGAGACAAAGACACACAGACAGATACACACACAGACAGACACACACAGACACACAAACATAGACAGACACACACGCGCACACACACACACAGAAAGACACACATACACACACAGAGACAGACACACACAAAGACGCACACACACACAAAGGCACACACAGTCACACACAGAAACACACACACAGACACACACAGAGACAGACACACACACATACATAGACACACAAACACGCACACAGACACACACACAGACACACACAAAGACACACACACAGAACCAGACAGATAGAAACACACAGACACACACACACAGAGACACACACACACAGACACATACACAAAGACACACAAACAGAGAAAGACACAGAGAGACAGACACACTCACACGGAAACAGAAACAAACACAGAGACACACACAGACAGACACACGACACACACACAGACAAAGACACACAAATACACACACAGACACACACACAGACACAGAGACACAGACAGACACACACAGACAGAAACACACAGACACGCACAAAGACACACACAAACACACACAGAGACACAGACAGACAGAAACACACAGACACACACACACAGAGACATACACAGACAGACACACACACACAGAGACAGACACACACGCACAGACACACGCAGACACACACACACAGACACGCGCACACACAGACAGATAAACACACACACAGACAGACGTAGAACGACACACAGACACAGACAGACACACAGACAGTCACACACACAGAGACACACACGCACACACAGAAAGACACACATACACACACACAGAGACAGACACACACAGACGCACACACAAACAGACACACACAGAGACACACACACAGACACATGCAGAGAAAGACACACACAGAGACACACACGCAAACAGACACACACACACACACAGAAAGACAGACACACACAAAGACACACACACACAGAACCAGACAGATAGAAACACACAGACACACACAGACACACACACACACAGACACACACGGAAACAGAAACACACAGACAGCCACACATACAGACACAGACACACACACACACATACACACACACAGACAGAAACACAGAGACACACACACAGACACACACAGAGACAAACACACAGACACACCCACACACAGAGACAGACCGATAGAAACACACAGAGACACACAGACACACACAGAGACAGACATATACAGAGACAGCCACACACACACACACACACACACACACAGAAAGAGACACACATACACACACACAGAGACAGACACATACACACAGAAACACACACACAGAGACACACACAGAGACACACACACAGACACACCCACACACAGACACACACACACACACAGAGACAGACCGATAGAAACACACAGAGACACACAGACACACACACAGACATATACAGAGACAGCCACGCACACACACACACACACACAGAAAGAGACACACATACACAGACACATACACACAGACGCACACACAGAAACACACACACAGAGACACACACAGAACCACACACACATACACACACAGAGAAATATACACACAGAGAGACACACACACACAGACAGACATATACAGAGACACACAGACGCACAGAGAAACACTCACACACACATACACACACAGAGAAACACACAGACAGACACACATACATAGACAGGCACACAGAGACACACACGCACACACACAGACAAACACACACAAAGACACAGACACACAGACAAACACACACAAAGACACACACACACAGACACACACACAGAGACACAGACACACAGACAGAAACACACACAGACAGATACACAGACACACCAACACACACAGACACACACACACACACACAGAGACAGACACACATAGACAGACACACACACACAGACACGCACACAAACAGACACACAGAGACAGACACACATACACAGACAGACACACACACACACACAGAGAAAGATACACATACACACACAGACACAGAGACAAAGACACACAGACAGATACACACACAGACAGACACACAGACACAGACAGACACACAAACATAGACAGACACACACGCGCACACACACACACACACACACACAGAAAGACACACATACACACACAGAGACAGACACACACAAAGACGCACACACACACAAAGGCACACACAGTCACACACAGAAACACACACACAGACACACACAAAGACACACACACACAGAACCAGACAGATAGAAACACACAGACACACACACACAGAGACACACACACACAGACACATACACAAAGACACACAAACAGAGAAAGACACAGAGACAGACACACTCACACGGAAACAGAAACAAACACAGAGACACACACAGACAGACACACGACACACACACACAGACAAAGACACACAAATACACACACAGACACACACACAGACACAGAGACACAGACAGACACACACAGAGACAGAAACACACAGACACGCACAAAGACACACACAAACACACACAGAGACACAGACAGACAGAAACACACAGACACACACACACACACAGAGACATACACAGACAGACACACACACACAGAGACAGACACACACGCACAGACACACACAGACACACACACACAGACACGCGCACACAGACAGATAAACACACACACACAGACAGACGTAGAAAGACACACAGACACAGACAGACACACAGACAGTCACACACACTGAGACACACACGCACACACAGAAAGACACACATACACACACACAGAGACAGACACACACAGACGCACACACACAGACACACACACAAACAGACACACACAGAGACACACACACAGACACATGCAGAGAAAGACACACACACAGAGACACACACGCAAACAGACACACACACACACAGAAAGACAGACACACACAAAGACACACACACACACACAGAACCAGATAGATAGAAACACACAGACACACACACAGACACATACACAAAGACACACAAACAGAGACAGACACAGAGACACAGACACACACACAGACACACACAAATGGAAACAGAAACACACACACAGACACAAACAGACAGACACACACAGACACACATAGAGAGACACAGATACACACACACACAGACAGACAGATAGAAACACAGACACACACACAGACACACACACAGTGACACACACAAACACACAGAGACAGACCGATAGAAACACACAGAGACACACAGGCACACACAGACAAGACACACCCACACAGACACCCACACAGTCAGACACACCCACACACAGACACACTGAGACAGAGATAGAAACACACAGACACACACACACACAGACAGAGATAGAAACACACAGACACACAGAGACAGACACACAGAGACAGACACACACACATACATAGACAGACACACAGACACACAGAGTCAGTCATACACATAGACACACACAAACAGACACGCACACAGACACACAGAAAGGCACACACACAGAGACAGACACAAAAAGACAGACACAGAGAAAGACACACACAGAGACAGACACACACACAGACACACACAGACAGACATATACAGAGACACACACACACAAACACAGAAACACTCTCACACACACACACACAGACAGACAAAGACACACAAAGACACAGGCACACACACAGACACACACACACAAAGACAGACACACACACAGACAGACAGAAACACACAGAGACAGACAGACAGACACACACACAGAGACAGACACACACAGACAGATACACACAGACAGACACACACTCACAGAGTCAGTCACACACACACACAAACACACACACACACACACAAACACACACACACAGACATGCACAGGCAAACACACAGAGACAGACACAGACACACAGAGACAGACACAGACACACAAAGACAGACACAGAGACAGACATGCACAGATAGACGCACACAGACACACACACACACACAGAGACACATGCACACACCGAGACATACACACACAAAGAGAGACACACACACACAGAGACATACACACAGATAGAAACATACAAAGATAGACACACACAGACACAGAGACAGACACATACAGAGAAAGAGACACACACAAACATACAGACGCACATAAACAGACACACACGTAGACAAACAAACACACACAGAAACACATACATAGACACACACACACAGACACACACGCACACAGACACACACAGAGAAAGACACACATACACACACACACTAAATGACACACACAGAGACAGACAGACACACATACAAAGAAACACACTTACAGACAGACACACACAGAGTCACACATATAGACACACACAGACACGCACAAGCACACACAGAGACAGACACACACGGAGACAGACATACACAAACAGATAAGACACAGAAACAGACACACACGGAGACAGACACACACAGACACACACAGACACATACTGAGACAGACACGCACAGAGACAGACACAAACAGACAGACACACACAGAGGCAGACACACACACACATACTGAGACAGACATGCACAGAGACAGACTCACACACAGACACACATACAGAGACAGACACAGACACACAGAGACTGACACACACGCACACAGAGACACACACACACAAACAGACACACAAAGAGACACACACACAAAGAGACAGACACACACAAACAGACACAAAGACAGACACACAGACACACACACACAGACAGACACACACAGAAAGACACACACACACAGACACACACACACACACATAGAAAGATAGTAACACACACAGAGACAGACACACACGGAGACGGACAGACACACACACAGAGACAGACACATACAAAGACAGACACACACAGAGAGACACACACGCACACACAGACACACACAGAGAAAGACACACACACAGACACACAGAGACACATACAGAGACAGACACACACAAAGACACACACATAGACACACAGAGAGAGAAACACACACTCATAGACAGACATACAGACACGCACAGGCACACACAGACACACACAGAGACAGACAGACACAAACAGATAGACACAGACACACACAGAGACAGACACACACAGACACACAGACACATACTGAGACAGACATGGACAGAGACAGACAGACACACAGACACATAGACACACACAGTCACATACAGAGACAGACACAGACACACAGAGACTGACACACACGCATAGAGACACACACACAAACACACACATACACACACGCACACACAAAGAGACAGACACACACAAACACAGAGACAAACACACAGACACACACACGGAGACAGACACACACACAGAAAGACACACACACACAGACACACAGAAAGACACACACACACACACACACACAGAGACAGATAGTAACACACAGACACACACACAGAGACAGACACACATACAGAGACAGACACACACACACAGAGAGACACACGCACACACAGACACACACAGAGAAAGACACACACACAGACACACAGAGACACACACAGAGACAGACATACACAAAGACACACACATAGACACACAAACATAGATACAGAAACACACATAGACAAACAAACATAGATACAGACACACACACATAGACACACGGCCACAAACACACACAAACACACACACAGAGACAGACACACACTCAGAGACAGACACACACAGACAGATACAGAGACAGACACAGACAGCCAGACACATACAGACACACACAGAGACAGACACAAACTCACAGACACACACAGAGACCGACACACTCACAGACAGAAACACACACATTCAGACACACACATAGATACACACAGGCACACACACACAGACAGACACACAGACAGAGACACACAGACAGAGACACACACACAGACACACAAAGAGACAGACACACACACACACACAGACAGACACCCAGAGACAGACACGCACACAGACAGACACACACAGACACACAACCAGACACACACACACACACACAGACTGACACACACACACACATACACACACAAACACACATACAGAGACTGACACACAGAGACACACACACAAACACACACACACACACGCACACACACAAAGAGACAGACACACACAAACACAGAGACAAACACACAGACACACACACGGAGACAGACACACACACAGAAAGACACACACACACAGACACACACACACACACAGAAAGACACACACACACACAGAGACAGATAGTAACACACAGACACACACACAGAGACAGACACACACACAGAGAGACACACGCACACACAGACACACACAGAGAAAGACACACACACACAGACACACACAGACATACACAAAGACACACACATAGACACGCAAACATAGATACAGAAACACACATAGACAAACAAACATAGATACAGACACACACACATAGACACACGGCCACAAACACACACAAACACACACACAGAGACAGACACACACTCAGAGACAGACACACACAGACAGATACAGAGACAGACACAGACAGCCAGACACATACAGACACACACAGAGACAGACACAAACTCACAGACACACACAGAGACCGACATACTCACAGACAGAAACACACACATTCAGACACACACATAGATACACACAGGCACACACACAGACAGACACACAGACAGAGACACACAGAGACACACACAGACACACAAAGAGACAGACACACACAGACAGACACCCAGAGATAGACACGCACACAGACACACACAGACACACAACCAGACACACACACACAGACTGACACACACACACACACACACACATACACACACACACACACAAACACACATACAGAGACTGACACACACACACATACACACACACATACACACACACATACAACACACAAAGATACACAAACAGAGACGGACACACACAGAGACAGACACACAGAGACAGACACACAGAGACAGACACACACATAAACAGACACACACAAACACAGACACACACAGAGACAGACACAAACACAGAAATACACACACAGAAAGACACACACAGAGACAGATAGTAACACACAGAGACAGACACACACATACAGAGACAGACACACACAGAGAGACACACACGCACACAGACACACGCATACAGAGACACAGAGACAAACAGAGACAGACACACACAGACAGATACAGACATACACACGCACAGAGAAAGACACACACACAACCACACAGAGACAGACACACACACAGACACATAGACACACACAGTCACATACAGAGACAGACACAGACACACAGAGACTGACACACACGCACAGAGACACACACAAACACACACATACACACACACACAAAGAGACAGACACACACAAACACAGAGACAAACACACAGACACACATACGGAGACAGACACACACACAGAAAGACACACACAGACACACACAGAAAGACACACACACACACACAGAGACAGATAGTAACACACAGACACACACACAGAGACAGACACACATACAGAGACAGACACACACACACAGAGACACACGCACACACAGACACACACAGAGAAAGACACACACACAGACACACAGAGACACACACAGAGACAGACATACACAAAGACACACACATAGACACACAAACATAGATACAGAAACACACATAGACAAAGAAACATAGATACAGACACACATAGATACAGACACACACACATAGACACACGGCCACAAACACACACAAACACACACACAGAGACAGACACACACTCAGAGACAGACACACACAGACAGATACAGAGACAGACACAGACAGCCAGACACATACAGACACACACAGAGACAGACACAAACTCACAGACACACACAGAGACCGACACACTCACAGACAGAAACACACACATTTAGACACACACATAGATACACACAGGCACACACACACAGACAGACACACAGACAGAGACACACACACAGAGACACACACACACAGACACACACAGACAGACACCCACAGAGACAGACACGCACACAGACAGACACACACAGACAGACACACAACCAGACACACACACACACACACACACATACACACACACACACACAAACACATATACAGTCTGACACACACACATACACACACACACTGAAAGACACACACAGTCAAACACACACACACATACACAGACACACACAGAGACAAACAAACCCAGAGACAGACAGACACACACACACACAAACACACACACTTAGAGACAGACAGAGAGACAGACAGACACACACACAAAAACAGACAGACACGCAAACACACACAGAGAAAGACACACAGAGACAGACACACAGACAGATACAGAGAGAGACATACACACAGACACACAGAGACAAACACACACAGACACGCAAACAGAGACAGAAAGACACACACACAGACAGACACACACAGACACACGCACACACAGACACAGAGAGAGACACACAAAAATACAGAGACAGACACACACAGAGAAAGACACACACAAAAAGACACAGACAGACACACACACAAAAAGACACAGACATAGATACACACACAAACACACAGAGAAATACACACACAAAGACAGACACACACAAACACACACACAAAGACAGACACACAGAGACAGACACACACATAAACAGACACACACAAACACAGACACACACAGAGACAGACACAAACACAGAAATACACACACAGAAAGACACACACAGATACAGATAGTAACACACTGAGAGACACACACACAGAGACAGACACACACATACAGAGACAGACACACACAGAGAGACACACACGCACACAGACACACGCATACAGAGACACAGAGACAAACAGAGACAGACACACACAGACAGAGAGACAGACATACACACGCACAGAGAAAGACACACACACAACCACACAGAGACAGACAAACACACAGACACATAGACACACACAGTCACATACAGAGACAGACACAGACACACAGAGACTGACACACACGCACAGAGACACACACAAACACACACATACACACACGCGCACACACAAAGAGACAGACACACACAAACACAGAGACAAACACACAGACACACACACGGAGACAGACACACACACAGAAAGACACACACACAGAGACACACACACACAGAAAGACACACACACACACACACAGACACACACACACAGGAAGACACACACACACACACACAGATAGTAACACACAGACACACACACAGAGACAGACACACATACAGAGACAGACACACACACAGAGACACACGCACACACACACAGAGAAAGACACACACACAGACACACAAAGACAGACATACACAAAGACACACACATAGACACACAAACATAGATACAGAAACACACATAGACAAACAAACATAGATACAGACACACACACATAGACACACGGCCACAAACACACACAAACACACACAGAGACAGACACACACTCAGAGACAGACACACACAGACAGATACAGAGACAGGCACAGACAGCCAGACACATACAGACACACACAGAGACAGACACAAACTCACAGACACACACAGAGACTGACACACTCACAGACAGAAACACACACACTCAGACACACACACATAGATACACACAGGCACACACACACAGACAGACACACACACAGAGACACACACACAGACACCCACAGAGACAGACACGCACACAGACACACACAGACACATACACACACAGAGACTGACACACACACACACATACACACACACAAACACACATACAGAGACTGACACACACACATACACACACACACATACACAGACAACACACAAAGATACACACACAGAGACGGACACACACAGAGACAGGCACACAGAGACAGACACACACATAAACAGACACACACAAACACAGACACACACAGAGACAGACACAAACACAGAAATACACACACAGAAAGACACACACAGAGAAACACACAGACACACACAGAGACAGATAGTAACACACTGAGAGACACACACACAGAGACAGACATACACAGAGACAGACACACACAGAGAGACACACACGCACACAGACACACGAATACAGAGACACAGAGACAAACAGACAGACACACACAGACAGATACAGAGACAGACATACACACGCACAAAGAAAGACACACACACAACCACACAGAGACAGACACACACACAGACACACACACACACAGATACAGAGACAGAAATACACACAAAGATATACACACACAGACACACACAAACACAGAGACAACCACACACAGACACACAAACAGAGACAGAAAGGCACACACAGAGACACATACAGACACACGTACACACAGACAGAGACAGACACACAACAGAGACAGACACAGAGACAGACAAAGAGAGACAGACACACACATACACACAGACACACAAAGAGACAGACACACACAGACACACACACAGACAGACACACAGACACACACAGACACACAAAGAGACAGACACACACAGACACACACAGAGACAGCCACACACGCACACAAATACACAAACACACACAGAGACAGACACACACAGTCAGATTTAGAGACAGACATACACACAAAGACAAACACACACAGAGACAGACAGACACAGGGACAGACACACAGACAAACACACAAATACATAAACACACACACACAGAGAAAGACACACACATACACAAATAGAAAGACACACACACACAGACGCACACAGAGACAGACATACACAAACACAGAGACAGACACACAGACAGACACACACAAACAGACAGAGACAGTCACACACAGAGACAGACACACACAGAGACAGAGAAAGATATACACACAAAGACACACATAGACACACAGACACGCAAACGTAGAGACAGACAGACACACAGACAAACACAGAGACAGACACAAACACACATACACGTACAGGGATAGACACAAACACACACACACACACAGACATACACAAAGAGACACACAGAGACAGACGCACACACACACACACACACATACAGAGGCACACACACACAGCCACACAAACAGAGACAGAAAGACACACATACAGACAGACACACACAGACACACGCACAGAAAGAAAAAGACACACACAGAGACAGACACACACAGAGACAGACACAGACAGTCAGACACACACACACACAGAAAGACTCACACAGAGGCACACACACAGACACACACAGAAACAGACACACACAGACAGATAGACAGACAGACACAAAACACACACAGAGACAAACAGACAGACACACACAGAGACAGACACACACAGACACGCACAGACACACACAGACAGGCACAGACAGACACACATAAACACACACACTAACACACACAGACAGACACACACAGAGAAAGACACACAGACAGACAGACACACACGGACAGACACACACGGAGACAGACACACACAGACACACGAACACACACAGAGACAAACAGACAGACACAGAGACAGACACAGAGACAGACACACACACAGAGACAGACACGCACAGAGACACACAGACAGGCACAGACAGACACACACAAACACACACACACAATAACATACACAGACAGACACACACAGAGAAAGACACCCACGGACACACACACACACACACAGGGACAGACACACACAGAGACACAGAGACAGACACACACACAGACAGACATACATACACAGACACAGAGACAGACACACAAAGACAGATACACACACAAACACACACAGAGACACACACACACACAAACATAGAGACAGACAAACACACACTCACACAGAGAAAGACATACACACACAGACATACACACAGAGACACACACACAGATATATACAGAGACAGAGTGATACACACAGAGACACACACACACACACACACACACACACAGAGTCTCTCTCTCTCACACACACACACACACACAGAGACACACACAGAGACAAACAAACCCAGAGACAGACACACACACACACACACACACACACTTAGAGACAGACAGAGAGACAGACAGACACAGAGACAGGCACACACACAAAAACAGACAGACACGCAAACACACACAGAGAAAGACACACACAGAGACAAACACACACAGACAGATACAGAGAGAGACATACACACAAAGACACACAGAGACAAACACACAGACACGCAAACAGAGACAGAAAGACACACACAGACAGACACACACAGACACACGCACACACACACAGACACAGACAGAGACACACAAACATACAGAGACAGACACAAACACACAGACACATGCACAGGGACAGACACAAACACACACACATACACAGACATGCACAAAGAGACACACAGAGACAGACACACACACACACACATACAGAGGCACACACACACAGACACACAAACAGAGACAGAAAGACACACACACAGACAGACACACGCACACACAGACACAGAAAGAAAAAGACACACACAGAGACAGACACAGACAGTCAGACGCACACACACACACACAGACACACACAGAGGCACACACAGACACACACAGACAGAGAGATAGACAGACAGACACACAAACACACACAGAGACAAACAGACAGACACACACACAGAGACAGACACGCACAGACACACACAGACACACACAGACACACATAAACACACACACTAACACACACAGACAGACACACACAGACAGACAGACACACACGGACAGACACACACAGACACACAAACACACACAGAGACAAACAGTCAGACACAGACACACAGAGACAGACACACACACATAGACAGACACACACAGATACGCACAGAGACACACAGACAGGCACAGACAGACACACACAAACACACACACACACTAACATACAGACAGACACACACACACACAGAGAAAGACACACACAGACACACACGGGCAGACACACACAGAGACAGACACACACACAGACACACACAGACACACGCACACACAGACACAGAAAGAAAAAGACACACACAGAGACAGACACAGACAGTCAGACGCACACACACACACACAAAGACACACACAGAGGCACACACAGACACAGAGATAGACAGACAGACACACAAACACACAGAGACAAAAAGACAGACACACACACAGAGACAGACACACACACAGAGACAGACACACACAGACACGCACAGACACACACAGACAGGCACAGACAGACACACATAAACACACACTAACACACAGACAGACACACACACAGTGACAGACACACAGACACACAGATACAGACACACACACAAACAGACACACACAAACACACACACAGAGAAAGACACACACACAGAGAAAGACACACACACACAGAGACACACACACAGAGAGACACACACGCACACAGACACACGCATACAGAGACACAGAGACAAACACAGAGACAGACATACAGAGACAGACATACACACAAAGATATACACACACAGACACACACACACATACAGAGACAACCACACACAGACACACAAACAGAGACAGAAAGACACACACACAAACAGACTCACACAGACACACGCACACACAGACAGACACCCACAGAGACAGACACACACAGAGATAGACACACAAAGAGATAGACACACACAGACACACAGAGACAGACACACAGACACACACAGAGAAATACACACACAGAGACAGACACACACAGAGACAGACACAGAGAGACAGACACACACATACACACAGACAGACACACACACACAGAGACAGACACACACAGGCAAATTTAGAGACAGACATACAAAGACAAACACACACAGAGACAGACAGACACAAACAGACACACACAAATGCAGAGACAGACACACACAGACACAGGGACAAGACACACAGACAAACACACAAATACACACACAGAGAAAGACACACACATACACAAATAGAAAGACACACACACACAGACGCACACAGA
This sequence comes from Anomaloglossus baeobatrachus, assembly GCF_048569485.1. Lineage (NCBI taxonomy): Eukaryota > Metazoa > Chordata > Amphibia > Anura > Aromobatidae > Anomaloglossus > Anomaloglossus baeobatrachus. Next base: position 434,842,545 of record NC_134356.1, read on the forward strand.
GACAGACAAACACAGAGACAGACACACACAGACACACACACAGAGACACACACAAACAGAGACAGACACACACAGAGACAGAGAAAGACATACACACAAAGACACACAGAGACACACACAGAGAAACGCAAACTTAGAGACAGACAGACACACAGACAAACACAGAGACAGACACAAACACACATACATGCACAGGGACAGACACAAACACACACACACACACACAGACATGCACAAAGAGACACATACAGAGACAGACACAGACAGATGCGCACACACACACACACACACACACACACACACACAGAGGCACACACACAGACACACACACACACACACACACACAGAGACAGATACACACAGAGACAGACACACACAGACAGACAGACACAGGCAGACACACAAAGACAGACAGACACACACACAGACACAGACACACACAGAGACAGACACACAGACACGCACAGACACACACAGACAGGCACAGACAGACACACAAACACACTAACACACACAGACACACACAGAGAAAGACACACATATACAGACACACACACGGACAGACACACAGAGAGACAGACACACACAGACACAGAGACAGACACACACACAAACACACACAGAGACAAACAGACAGACAGACACACACACACACAGACACAAACAGACACACAGACAGACATATACAGAGACAGACACGCACACAGAGAAAGACACACACGCACATACACATACACACACACAGAGAAAAACAGACACACACAAAGACACACAGACAGACAGAAACAGACACACACAAAGACACACACAGACAGACACAGACACACAGAGACACACACAGAGACAGACAGAGAGACACACACACACAGAGCAGACACACAGACACACACAGAGACAGATAAACACATACAGACACACACAGAGACAGACACACGTAGACAGACACACACATACGGAGACAGACACACACACACATACATAGACAGACACACAGACACATACAGTCAGTCAAACACATAGACACACACAGTCAGACACGCACACAGAGACAGACACAAACAGACACACACACAGACATATACAGAGACAGACACGCGCACGCACACACACACAGAAAGACACACATACACACACACAGAGACACACACAGAGACAGACACATACACACAGACACACACACAGAAACACACACACACAGAGACACACACAGAACCACACACAGACACACACAGATATACACACACACACACACACAGAGAAAGACACACACACACACACACACAGACACACACAGTCACACACACACACACAAACACAGAGACAGACACACACACACAGACACACACAGACAGACATATACAGAGACACACACAAACACACACACACACATACACACACAGAGAAACACACAGACAGACACACACACATACATAGACAGACACACAGAGAGACACACACGCACACACACACACACAGACAAACACACACAAAGACACAGACAGACACACACAGAGACAGACACACACAAACACAGAGACAGACACACAGACACACACACAGAAAGACACACACACAGAAAAACACACACACACAGAGACACACACACAGAGAGACACACACACGCACACAGACACACGCATACAGAGACACAGAGACAAACACAGAGACAGACACACACAGACAGATACAGAGACAGACATACACACGCACAGAGAAAGACACACACACACACACAACCACACAGACAGACACACAAACGCAGAGACAGACACACACATAGACACACATACAGAGACAGACATACACACAAAGATATACACACAGACACACACACACACACAGAGGCAACCACACACAGACACACAAACAGAGACAGAAAGACACACACACAAACAGACACACGCACACACAGACAGAGACAGACACACACAGAGACAGACAAGCAGACACACAAAGAGATAGACACACACAGACACACACACACACAGAGACAGACACACAGACACACACAGAGAAAGACACAAACAGAGACAGACACACACACACACACAGACAGACACACAGACACACAAAGAGACAGACACACACAGACAGACACACACGCACACAAATACACAAACACACACACACAGAGACCGACACACACAGGCAGATTTAGAGACAGACATACAAAGACAAACACACAGAGACAGACAGACACACACAGACACAGGGACAGACACACAGACAAACACACAAATACACACACACAGACATGCACAAAGAGACACATACAGAGAGAGACAGACACAGACAGACTCGCACACACACACACACACACACACAGAGGCACAAACACAGACAGATACACACAAAGAGACAGACACACACAGACACAGACACACAAACACACACAAAGACAGACAGACAGACACACAAACACAGAGACAGACACACACAGAGACAGACACACAGACACGCACAGACACACACAGACAGGCACAGACACACAAACACACACACTAACGCACACAGACAAACACAGAGAAAGACACACACAGATAGACACACACACGGACAGACACACACAGAGACAGAAACACACAGACACACACACAAACACACACAGAGACAAACAGACAGACACACACACACACACACACACACAGACATATACAGAGACAGACACGCACACAGAGAAAGACACACACGCACATACACAGACAGACACACAGAGACAGACACCCACACACAGACACACACAGACATATACAGAGACACACAGAGAAACACTCACACACACACACACAGACAGACACACACACACAGAGACAGACAAAGACACACACAGACACACACAGGCATATACAGAGACACACAGAGAAACACTCACACACACACAGAGACAGACAGACACACACACACACAGAGACAGACAAAGACACACACACAGACACAGAGACACAGACACACACAGAGACAGACACACACAGACAAGCACAAAGACACACACAAACACACACACAGAGACATACACAGACAGACACACACACAGAGAGACAGACACACACGCAGAGAAACACACAGACACACCCACACACACACAGACACACAAACAGACAGATAAACACAGACACACACAGACAGACACACACGCAGACAGACACATAGACACAGACAGACACACAAACATAGACAGACACACCCACACAGACACCCACACAGACAGACACACACACACACACACACACACAAAGAGACACACACAGATACAGAGATAGAAACACACAGACACACACAGAGACAGATACACATAGACAGACACACAGACACACACAGTCAGTCATACACATAGACACACACAGACATGCACACAGAGACAGACACAGACCGACACACAGACAGACACACACACAAAGACACACACGCACACACACACAGAAAGACACACATACACACACACACAGACAGACACACACAAAGATGCACACACACAGACACACACACACACACACACAAACAGACACACAGAGACATACACACACAAATACATAGACACACACAGAGAGAGATACACAAACGCACAGAGACACACACAGAAAGACAGACACACACAATGACAAAGACACACACACACATACACACACACAGAACCAGACAGATAGAAACACACAGACACACACACACAGAGACAGACACAGAGAGACACACACAGACACACACGGAAACAGAAACACACAGACAGCCACACATACAGACACACACACACACATACACACACACAGAAACACAGAGACACACACACAGAGACACACACACAGACACACCCACACACAGAGACAGACCGATAGAAACACACAGAGACACACAGACACACACAGAGACAGACATATACAGAGACAGCCACACACACACACAGAAAGAGACACACATACACACACACAGAGACAGACACATACACACAGACACACACACAGAAACACACACACAGAGACACACACACAGACACACCCACACACAGACACACACACACACAGAGACAGACCGATAGAAACACACAGAGACACACAGACACACACACAGACATACAGAGACAGCCACGCACACACACACACACACACACACACAGAAAGAGACACACATACACAGACACATACACACAGACGCACACACAGAAACACACACACAGAGACACACACAGAACCACACACACACACACACACAGAGAAATATACACACAGAGACACACACACACACAGACAGACATATACAGAGACACACAGACGCACAGAGAAACACTCACACACACACACACATACACACACAGAGAAACACACAGACAGACACACATACATAGACAGGCACACAGAGACACACACGCACACACACAGACAAACACACACAAAGACACAGACACACACACAGAGACACAGAAGACACACAGACAGAAACACACACAGACAGATACACAGACACACCAACACACACAGACACACACACACACACACAGAAAGAGACACACATACACACACACAGAGACAGACACATACACACAGACACACACACACAGAAACACACACACAGAGACACACACAGAGACACACACACAGACACACCCACACACAGACACACACACACACAGAGACAGACCGATAGAAACACACAGAGACACACAGACACACACACAGACATATACAGAGACAGCCACACACACACACACACACACACACACACACACACACAGAAAGAGACACACATACACAGACACATACACACAGACGCACACACAGAAACACACACACAGAGACACACACAGAACCACACACAGAGAAATATACACACAGAGACACACACACACAGACAGACATATACAGAGACACACAGACGCACAGAGAAACACTCACACACACACACATACACACACAGAGAAACACACAGACAGACACACATACATAGACAGGCACACAGAGACACACACGCACACACACAGACAAACACACACAAAGACACAGACACACAGACACACACACAGAGACACAGACACACAGACAGAAACACACAGACAGATACACAGACACACCAACACACACAGACACACACACACACACACACAGAGACAGACACACATAGACAGACACACACACACACACATACACACACACAAAGAGACAGACACACACAAAGACGCACAGACACGCACACAAACAGACACACACAGAGACAGACACACATACACAGACACACACACACACACACAGAGAAAGATACACATACACACACAGACACAGAGACAAAGACACACAGACAGATACACACACAGACAGACACACACAGACACACAAACATAGACAGACACACACGCGCACACACACACACAGAAAGACACACATACACACACAGAGACAGACACACACAAAGACGCACACACACACAAAGGCACACACAGTCACACACAGAAACACACACACAGACACACACAGAGACAGACACACACACATACATAGACACACAAACACGCACACAGACACACACACAGACACACACAAAGACACACACACACAGAACCAGACAGATAGAAACACACAGACACACACACACAGAGACACACACACACAGACACATACACAAAGACACACAAACAGAGAAAGACACAGAGAGACAGACACACTCACACGGAAACAGAAACAAACACAGAGACACACACAGACAGACACACGACACACACACACACAGACAAAGACACACAAATACACACACAGACACACACACAGACACAGAGACACAGACAGACACACACAGACAGAAACACACAGACACGCACAAAGACACACACAAACACACACAGAGACACAGACAGACAGAAACACACAGACACACACACACAGAGACATACACAGACAGACACACACACACAGAGACAGACACACACGCACAGACACACGCAGACACACACACACAGACACGCGCACACATAGACAGATAAACACACACACAGACAGACGTAGAAAGACACACAGACACAGACAGACACACAGACAGTCACACACACAGAGACACACACGCACACACAGAAAGACACACATACACACACACAGAGACAGACACACACAGACGCACACACAAACAGACACACACAGAGACACACACACAGACACATGCAGAGAAAGACACACACAGAGACACACACGCAAACAGACACACACACACACACAGAAAGACAGACACACACAAAGACACACACACACAGAACCAGACAGATAGAAACACACAGACACACACAGACACACACACACACAGACACACACGGAAACAGAAACACACAGACAGCCACACATACAGACACAGACACACACACACACATACACACACACAGACAGAAACACAGAGACACACACACAGACACACACAGAGACAAACACACAGACACACCCACACACAGAGACAGACCGATAGAAACACACAGAGACACACAGACACACACAGAGACAGACATATACAGAGACAGCCACACACACACACACACACACAGAAAGAGACACACATACACACACACAGAGACAGACACATACACACAGAAACACACACACAGAGACACACACAGAGACACACACACAGACACACCCACACACAGACACACACACACAGAGACAGACCGATAGAAACACACAGAGACACACAGACACACACACAGACATATACAGAGACAGCCACGCACACACACACACACACACACACACAGAAAGAGACACACATACACAGACACATACACACAGACAAACACACAGAAACACACACACAGAGACACACACAGAACCACACACACATACACACACAGAGAAATATACACACAGAGAGACACACACACACAGACAGACATATACAGAGACACACAGACGCACAGAGAAACACTCACACACACATACACACACAGAGAAACACACAGACAGACACACATACATAGACAGGCACACAGAGACACACACGCACACACACAGACAAACACACACAAAGACACAGACACACAGACAAACACACACAAAGACACACACACACAGACACACACACAGAGACACAGACACACAGACAGAAACACACACAGACAGATACACAGACACACCAACACACACAGACACACACACACACAGAGACAGACACACATAGACAGACACACACACACACACATACACACACACAAAGAGACAGACACACACAAAGACGCACACACACACAGACACGCACACAAACAGACACACACAGAGACAGACACACATACACAGACAGACACACACACACACACAGAGAAAGATACACATACACACACAGACACAGAGACAAAGACACACAGACAGATACACACACAGACAGACACACAGACACAGACAGACACACAAACATAGACAGACACACACGCGCACACACACACACACACACACACAGAAAGACACACATACACACACAGAGACAGACACACACAAAGACGCACACACACACAAAGGCACACACAGTCACACACAGAAACACACACACAGACACACACAAAGACACACACACACAGAACCAGACAGATAGAAACACACAGACACACACACACAGAGACACACACACACAGACACATACACAAAGACACACAAACAGAGAAAGACACAGAGACAGACACACTCACACGGAAACAGAAACAAACACAGAGACACACACAGACAGACACACGACACACACACACAGACAAAGACACACAAATACACACACAGACACACACACAGACACAGAGACACAGACAGACACACACAGAGACAGAAACACACAGACACGCACAAAGACACACACAAACACACACAGAGACACAGACAGACAGAAACACACAGACACACACACACACACAGAGACATACACAGACAGACACACACACACACAGAGACAGACACACACGCACAGACACACACAGACACACACACACAGACACGCGCACACAGACAGATAAACACACACACACAGACAGACGTAGAAAGACACACAGACACAGACAGACACACAGACAGTCACACACACTGAGACACACACGCACACACAGAAAGACACACATACACACACACAGAGACAGACACACACAGACGCACACACACAGACACACACACAAACAGACACACACAGAGACACACACACAGACACATGCAGAGAAAGACACACACAGAGACACACACGCAAACAGACACACACACACACAGAAAGACAGACACACACAAAGACACACACACACACACAGAACCAGACAGATAGAAACACACAGACACACACACAGACACATACACAAAGACACACAAACAGAGACAGACACAGAGACACAGACACACACACAGACACACACAAATGGAAACAGAAACACACACACAGACACACACAGACAGACACACACAGACACACATAGAGAGACACAGATACACACACACACAGACAGACAGATAGAAACACAGACACACACACAGACACACACACAGTGACACACACAAACACACAGAGACAGACCGATAGAAACACACAGAGACACACAGGCACACACAGACAAGACACACCCACACAGACACCCACACAGTCAGACACACCCACACACAGACACACTGAGACAGAGATAGAAACACACAGACACACACACACACAGACAGAGATAGAAACACACAGACACACAGAGACAGACACACAGAGACAGACACACACACATACATAGACAGACACACAGACACACAGAGTCAGTCATACACATAGACACACACAAACAGACACGCACACAGACACACAGAAAGGCACACACACAGAGACAGACACAAAAAGACAGACACAGAGAAAGACACACACAGAGACAGACACACACACAGACACACACAGACAGACATATACAGAGACACACACACACAAACACAGAAACACTCTCACACACACACACACAGACAGACAAAGACACACAAAGACACAGGCACACACACAGACACACACACACAAAGACAGACACACACACAGACAGACAGAAACACACAGAGACAGACAGACAGACACACACACAGAGACAGACACACACAGACAGATACACACAGACAGACACACACTCACAGAGTCAGTCACACACACACACAAACACACACACACACACACAAACACACACACACAGACATGCACAGGCAAACACACAGAGACAGACACAGACACACAGAGACAGACACAGACACACAAAGACAGACACAGAGACAGACATGCACAGATAGACGCACACAGACACACACACACACACACAGAGACACATGCACACACCGAGACATACACACACAAAGAGAGACACACACACACAGAGACATACACACAGATAGAAACATACAAAGATAGACACACACAGACACAGAGACAGACACATACAGAGAAAGAGACACACACAAACATACAGACGCACATAAACAGACACACACGTAGACAAACAAACACACACAGAAACACATACATAGACACACACACACAGACACACACGCACACAGACACACACAGAGAAAGACACACATACACACACACACTAAATGACACACACAGAGACAGACAGACACACATACAAAGAAACACACTTACAGACAGACACACACAGAGTCACACATATAGACACACACAGACACGCACAAGCACACACAGAGACAGACACACACGGAGACAGACATACACAAACAGATAAGACACAGAAACAGACACACACGGAGACAGACACACACAGACACACACAGACACATACTGAGACAGACACGCACAGAGACAGACACAAACAGACAGACACACACAGAGGCAGACACACACACACATACTGAGACAGACATGCACAGAGACAGACTCACACACAGACACACATACAGAGACAGACACAGACACACAGAGACTGACACACACGCACACAGAGACACACACACACAAACAGACACACAAAGAGACAGACACACACAAAGAGACAGACACACACAAACAGACACAAAGACAGACACACAGACACACACACACAGACAGACACACACAGAAAGACACACACACACAGACACACACACACACACATAGAAAGATAGTAACACACACAGAGACAGACACACACGGAGACGGACAGACACACACACAGAGACAGACACATACAAAGACAGACACACACAGAGAGACACACACGCACACACAGACACACACAGAGAAAGACACACACACAGACACACAGAGACACATACAGAGACAGACACACACAAAGACACACACATAGACACACAGAGAGAGAAACACACACTCATAGACAGACATACAGACACGCACAGGCACACACAGACACACACAGAGACAGACAGACACAAACAGATAGACACAGACACACACAGAGACAGACACACACAGACACACAGACACATACTGAGACAGACATGGACAGAGACAGACAGACACACAGACACATAGACACACACAGTCACATACAGAGACAGACACAGACACACAGAGACTGACACACACGCATAGAGACACACACACAAACACACACATACACACACGCACACACAAAGAGACAGACACACACAAACACAGAGACAAACACACAGACACACACACGGAGACAGACACACACACAGAAAGACACACACACACAGACACACAGAAAGACACACACACACACACACACAGAGACAGATAGTAACACACAGACACACACACAGAGACAGACACACATACAGAGACAGACACACACACACAGAGAGACACACGCACACACAGACACACACAGAGAAAGACACACACACAGACACACAGAGACACACACAGAGACAGACATACACAAAGACACACACATAGACACACAAACATAGATACAGAAACACACATAGACAAACAAACATAGATACAGACACACACACATAGACACACGGCCACAAACACACACAAACACACACACAGAGACAGACACACACTCAGAGACAGACACACACAGACAGATACAGAGACAGACACAGACAGCCAGACACATACAGACACACACAGAGACAGACACAAACTCACAGACACACACAGAGACCGACACACTCACAGACAGAAACACACACATTCAGACACACACATAGATACACACAGGCACACACACACAGACAGACACACAGACAGAGACACACAGACAGAGACACACACACAGACACACAAAGAGACAGACACACACACACACAGACAGACACCCAGAGACAGACACGCACACAGACAGACACACACAGACACACAACCAGACACACACACACACACAGACTGACACACACACACACATACACACACAAACACACATACAGAGACTGACACACAGAGACACACACACAAACACACACATACACACACGCACACACACAAAGAGACAGACACACACAAACACAGAGACAAACACACAGACACACACACGGAGACAGACACACACACAGAAAGACACACACACACAGACACACACACACACACAGAAAGACACACACACACACAGAGACAGATAGTAACACACAGACACACACACAGAGACAGACACACACACAGAGAGACACACGCACACACAGACACACACAGAGAAAGACACACACACACAGACACACACAGACATACACAAAGACACACACATAGACACGCAAACATAGATACAGAAACACACATAGACAAACAAACATAGATACAGACACACACACATAGACACACGGCCACAAACACACACAAACACACACACAGAGACAGACACACACTCAGAGACAGACACACACAGACAGATACAGAGACAGACACAGACAGCCAGACACATACAGACACACACAGAGACAGACACAAACTCACAGACACACACAGAGACCGACATACTCACAGACAGAAACACACACATTCAGACACACACATAGATACACACAGGCACACACACAGACAGACACACAGACAGAGACACACAGAGACACACACAGACACACAAAGAGACAGACACACACAGACAGACACCCAGAGATAGACACGCACACAGACACACACAGACACACAACCAGACACACACACACAGACTGACACACACACACACACACACATACACACACACACACACAAACACACATACAGAGACTGACACACACACACATACACACACACATACACACACACATACAACACACAAAGATACACAAACAGAGACGGACACACACAGAGACAGACACACAGAGACAGACACACAGAGACAGACACACACATAAACAGACACACACAAACACAGACACACACAGAGACAGACACAAACACAGAAATACACACACAGAAAGACACACACAGAGACAGATAGTAACACACAGAGACAGACACACACATACAGAGACAGACACACACAGAGAGACACACACGCACACAGACACACGCATACAGAGACACAGAGACAAACAGAGACAGACACACACAGACAGATACAGACATACACACGCACAGAGAAAGACACACACACAACCACACAGAGACAGACACACACACAGACACATAGACACACACAGTCACATACAGAGACAGACACAGACACACAGAGACTGACACACACGCACAGAGACACACACAAACACACACATACACACACACACAAAGAGACAGACACACACAAACACAGAGACAAACACACAGACACACACACGGAGACAGACACACACACAGAAAGACACACACAGACACACACAGAAAGACACACACACACACAGAGACAGATAGTAACACACAGACACACACACAGAGACAGACACACATACAGAGACAGACACACACACACACACAGAGACACACGCACACACAGACACACACAGAGAAAGACACACACACAGACACACAGAGACACACACAGAGACAGACATACACAAAGACACACACATAGACACACAAACATAGATACAGAAACACACATAGACAAAGAAACATAGATACAGACACACATAGATACAGACACACACACATAGACACACGGCCACAAACACACACAAACACACACACAGAGACAGACACACACTCAGAGACAGACACACACAGACAGATACAGAGACAGACACAGACAGCCAGACACATACAGACACACACAGAGACAGACACAAACTCACAGACACACACAGAGACCGACACACTCACAGACAGAAACACACACATTTAGACACACACATAGATACACACAGGCACACACACACAGACAGACACACAGACAGAGACACACACACAGAGACACACACACACAGACACACACAGACAGACACCCACAGAGACAGACACGCACACAGACAGACACACACAGACAGACACACAACCAGACACACACACACACACACACACACATACACACACACACACACAAACACATATACAGTCTGACACACACACATACACACACACACTGAAAGACACACACAGTCAAACACACACACACATACACAGACACACACAGAGACAAACAAACCCAGAGACAGACAGACACACACACACACAAACACACACACTTAGAGACAGACAGAGAGACAGACAGACACACACACAAAAACAGACAGACACGCAAACACACACAGAGAAAGACACACAGAGACAGACACACACAGACAGATACAGAGAGAGACATACACACAGACACACAGAGACAAACACACACAGACACGCAAACAGAGACAGAAAGACACACACACAGACAGACACACACAGACACACGCACACACAGACACAGAGAGAGACACACAAAAATACAGAGACAGACACACACAGAGAAAGACACACACAAAAAGACACAGACAGACACACACACACAAAAAGACACAGACATAGATACACACACAAACACACAGAGAAATACACACACAAAGACAGACACACACAAACACACACACAAAGACAGACACACAGAGACAGACACACACATAAACAGACACACACAAACACAGACACACACAGAGACAGACACAAACACAGAAATACACACACAGAAAGACACACACAGATACAGATAGTAACACACTGAGAGACACACACACAGAGACAGACACACACATACAGAGACAGACACACACAGAGAGACACACACGCACACAGACACACGCATACAGAGACACAGAGACAAACAGAGACAGACACACACAGACAGAGAGACAGACATACACACGCACAGAGAAAGACACACACACAACCACACAGAGACAGACAAACACACAGACACATAGACACACACAGTCACATACAGAGACAGACACAGACACACAGAGACTGACACACACGCACAGAGACACACACAAACACACACATACACACACGCGCACACACAAAGAGACAGACACACACAAACACAGAGACAAACACACAGACACACACACGGAGACAGACACACACACAGAAAGACACACACACAGAGACACACACACACACACAGAAAGACACACACACACACACAGACACACACACACAGGAAGACACACACACACACACACACACACAGATAGTAACACACAGACACACACACAGACAGACACACACACAGAGACACACACACAGACACCCACAGAGACAGACACGCACACAGACACACACAGACACACACACACACAGAGACTGACACACACACACACATACACACACACAAACACACATACAGAGACTGACACACACACATACACACACACACATACACAGACAACACACAAAGATACACACACAGAGACGGACACACACAGAGACAGGCACACAGAGACAGACACACACATAAACAGACACACACAAACACAGACACACACAGAGACAGACACAAACACAGAAATACACACACAGAAAGACACACACAGAGAAACACACAGACACACACAGAGACAGATAGTAACACACTGAGAGACACACACACAGAGACAGACATACACAGAGACAGACACACACAGAGAGACACACACGCACACAGACACACGAATACAGAGACACAGAGACAAACAGACAGACACACACAGACAGATACAGAGACAGACATACACACGCACAAAGAAAGACACACACACAACCACACAGAGACAGACACACACACAGACACACACACACACAGATACAGAGACAGAAATACACACAAAGATATACACACACAGACACACACAAACACAGAGACAACCACACACAGACACACAAACAGAGACAGAAAGGCACACACAGAGACACATACAGACACACGTACACACAGACAGAGACAGACACACACAGAGACAGACACAGAGACAGACAAAGAGAGACAGACACACACATACACACAGACACACAAAGAGACAGACACACACAGACACACACACAGACAGACACACAGACACAGACACACACAGACACACAAAGAGACAGACACACACAGACACACACAGAGACAGCCACACACGCACACAAATACACAAACACACACAGAGACAGACACACACAGTCAGATTTAGAGACAGACATACACACAAAGACAAACACACACAGAGACAGACAGACACAGGGACAGACACACAGACAAACACACAAATACATAAACACACACACACAGAGAAAGACACACACATACACAAATAGAAAGACACACACACACAGACGCACACAGAGACAGACATACACAAACACAGAGACAGACACACAGACAGACACACACAAACAGACAGAGACAGTCACACACAGAGACAGACACACACAGAGACAGAGAAAGATATACACACAAAGACACACATAGACACACAGACACGCAAACGTAGAGACAGACAGACACACAGACAAACACAGAGACAGACACAAACACACATACACGTACAGGGATAGACACAAACACACACACACACACACACAGACATACACAAAGAGACACACAGAGACAGACGCACACACACACACACACACATACAGAGGCACACACACACAGCCACACAAACAGAGACAGAAAGACACACATACAGACAGACACACACAGACACACGCACAGAAAGAAAAAGACACACACAGAGACAGACACACACAGAGACAGACACAGACAGTCAGACACACACACACACAGAAAGACTCACACAGAGGCACACACACAGACACACACAGAAACAGACACACACAGACAGATAGACAGACAGACACAAAACACACACAGAGACAAACAGACAGACACACACAGAGACAGACACACACAGACACGCACAGACACACACAGACAGGCACAGACAGACACACATAAACACACACACTAACACACACAGACAGACACACACAGAGAAAGACACACAGACAGACAGACACACACGGACAGACACACACGGAGACAGACACACACAGACACACGAACACACACAGAGACAAACAGACAGACACAGAGACAGACACAGAGACAGACACACACACAGAGACAGACACGCACAGAGACACACAGACAGGCACAGACAGACACACACAAACACACACACACACAATAACATACACAGACAGACACACACAGAGAAAGACACCCACGGACACACACACACACACACAGGGACAGACACACACAGAGACACAGAGACAGACACACACACAGACAGACATACATACACAGACACAGAGACAGACACACAAAGACAGATACACACACAAACACACACAGAGACACACACACACACAAACATAGAGACAGACAAACACACACTCACACAGAGAAAGACATACACACACAGACATACACACAGAGACACACACACAGATATATACAGAGACAGAGTGATACACACAGAGACACACACACACACACACACACACAGAGTCTCTCTCTCTCTCACACACACACACAGACACACACAGAGACAAACAAACCCAGAGACAGACACACACACACACACACACACACACACACACTTAGAGACAGACAGAGAGACAGACAGACACAGAGACAGGCACACACACAAAAACAGACAGACACGCAAACACACACAGAGAAAGACACACACAGAGACAAACACACACAGACAGATACAGAGAGAGACATACACACAAAGACACACAGAGACAAACACACAGACACGCAAACAGAGACAGAAAGACACACACAGACAGACACACACAGACACACGCACACACACACACAGACACAGACAGAGACACACAAACATACAGAGACAGACACAAACACACAGACACATGCACAGGGACAGACACAAACACACACACATACACAGACATGCACAAAGAGACACACAGAGACAGACACACACACACACATACAGAGGCACACACACACAGACACACAAACAGAGACAGAAAGACACACACACAGACAGACACACGCACACACAGACACAGAAAGAAAAAGACACACACAGAGACAGACACAGACAGTCAGACGCACACACACACACACAGACACACACAGAGGCACACACAGACACACACAGACAGAGAGATAGACAGACAGACACACAAACACACACAGAGACAAACAGACAGACACACACACAGAGACAGACACGCACAGACACACACAGACACACACAGACACACATAAACACACACACTAACACACACAGACAGACACACAGACAGACACACACGGACAGACACACACAGACACACAAACACACACAGAGACAAACAGTCAGACACAGACACACAGAGACAGACACACACACATAGACAGACACACACAGATACGCACAGAGACACACAGACAGGCACAGACAGACACACACAAACACACACACACACACACACACTAACATACAGACAGACACACACACACACACAGAGAAAGACACACACAGACACACACGGGCAGACACACACAGAGACAGACACACACACAGACACACACAGACACACGCACACACAGACACAGAAAGAAAAAGACACACACAGAGACAGACACAGACAGTCAGACGCACACACACACACACAAAGACACACACAGAGGCACACACAGACACAGAGATAGACAGACAGACACACAAACACACAGAGACAAAAAGACAGACACACACACAGAGACAGACACACACACAGAGACAGACACACACAGACACGCACAGACACACACAGACAGGCACAGACAGACACACATAAACACACACTAACACACAGACAGACACACACGGACAGACACACACGGAGACAGACACACACAGACACACAAACACACACAGAGACAAACAGACAGACACAGACACACAGAGACAGACAGAGACAGACACACACACAGAGACAGACACACACAGACACGCACAGAGACACACAGACAGGCACAGACAGACACACACACACACACACACACACACACACAGAAAGACACACACAGACACACACACGGGCAGACACACACAGAGACAAAGAGAGAGACACACACACACAGACAGACATACATACACAAAGACACAGAGACAGACACACAAAGACAGATACACACACAAACACACACAGAGACACACACACAGACACACTCAAACATAGAGACAGACAAACACACACTCACACAGAGAAAGACATACACACAGAGACACACACATATATACAGAGACAGAGATACACACAGAGAGACACACACACAGAGTCTCTCTCTCTTTCTCTCACACACACACACACACACACACACTGACAGACACACACAGTCAAACACACACACAGACATACACAGACACACACAGAGACAAACAAACCCAGAGATAGACACACACACACACACACAAACACACACTTAGAGACAGACAGACACAGAGACAGGCACACACACAAAAACAGACAGACACGCAAACACACACAGAGAAAGACACACACAGAGACAGACACACACAGACAGATACAGAGAGAGAAATACACACAAAGACACACAGAGACAAACACACACAGACACACAAACAGAGACAGAAAGACACACAGACAGACACACAGACACACGCACACACAGACACAGACAGAGACACACAAAAATACAGAGACAGACACACACAGAGACAGACACACACAAAAAGACACAGACAGACACACACACACACACACACAAAAAGACACAGACACAGATACACACAAACACACAGAGAAATACACACACAAAGACAGACACACACAAACACACACACACACACAAAGACAGACACACACAGACAAACAGAGACAGATACACACACAAACACACAAACATACAGAGACAAAC
Source organism: Anomaloglossus baeobatrachus (assembly GCF_048569485.1). NCBI lineage: Eukaryota > Metazoa > Chordata > Amphibia > Anura > Aromobatidae > Anomaloglossus > Anomaloglossus baeobatrachus. The sequence continues at coordinate 434,861,677 of NC_134356.1, forward strand.
ACACACACTCACACAGAGAAAGACACACACAGACACACAGAGACACACACACACACACACGCACAGACAGACACTCACAGACAGACACACACATACATACACACACACACAGAGACAAACACACAGAGACAGACACACACAGACAGAGACAGACACACAGACACGCACAGAGACACAAAGACAGGCACAGACAGACACACACAAACACACTAACACACACAGACAGACACACAGAGAAAGACACACACACGGACAGACACACACAGAGACAGACACACACAGACAGACATATATACACAAAGACACAGAGACAGACACACAGAGACAGATACACACAAACACACACAGACACATACACACACAAACATAGAGACAGACAAACACACACTCACACACACAGAGAAAGACAGACACACACAGACATACACACAGAGACACACACACAGATTTATACAGAGACAGAGCGATACACAGACAAAGAGTACGAGAGACACACACAGAGTCTCTCTCTCTCACACACACACACACACACACACACACACAGATAGACAAACACACTGAAAGACACACACAGTCAAACACACACACAGACACAGAGACAAACAAACCCAGAGACAGACACACACACACACTCAAACACTTAGAGACAGACAGAGAGACAGACAGACACAGGGACAGACACACACAAATGCAGAGACAGACACACACAGACACAGGGACAGACACACAGACAAACACACAAAAACACAAACACACACACCCAGAGAGAAAGACACACACATACACAAATAGAAAGACAAACACACACACGGACGCACACAGAAACAGACATACACAAACACAGAGACACACAGACAGACACACACAAACAGACACAGAGACAGTCACACACAGAGATAGACACACACAGAGACAGAGAAAGACATACACACAAAGACACACAGAGACACACACACAGACACGCAAACTTAGAGACAGACAGACACACAGGCACACAGACAAACACAGAGACAGACACAAACACACATACACGTACAGGGACAGACACAAACACACACACACACACAGACATGCACAAAGAGAAACATACACAGAGACAGACGCACACACACACACACACACACAGAGGCACACACGCACAGACACACAAACAGAGACAGAAAGACACACACACAGACAGACACACACAGACACAGACAGAAATAGACACACACAGAGACAGACACACACAGAGACAAACACAGAGAGACAGACACACACATACACACATACAGACACACAGACACACAAAGAGACAGCCACACACACAGAGACAGCCACATACGCACACAAATACACAACACACACAGTCAGATTTAGAGACAGACATACACACAAAGACAAACACACACAGAGACAGACACAAATAGACACACACAAATGCAGAGACAGACACACACAGACACAGGGACAGACACACAAACACACAAATACACAAACACACACACAGAGAAAGACACACATACAGAGATAGAAAGACACACACACATAGAGACAGACATACACAAACACAGAGACAAACACACACAGACACACACACAGAGACACACAAACACACACAGAGGCAGACACACACAGAGACAGACACACACAGAGACAGAGAAAGACATACACACAAAGACAAACAGAGACACACACAGACACGCAAACTTAGAGACAGACAGACAGACACACAGACAGACACACAGACAAATACAGAGACAGACACAAACACACACACACACACACACACACGCACAGGGACAGACAGAAACACACACAGACATGCACAAAGAGACACACACAGACAGACACAGACAGTCAGACACACACACACACACACACACACACATAAACACACACAGAGGCACACAGACACACACAGAAACAGACACACACAGAGAGATAGACAGACAGACACACACACAGAGACAAACAGACACACACACACACACAGACACAGAGACAGACACACACACAGAGACAGACACACACAGACACGCACAGACACGCACAGACAGACACACATAAACACACACTAACACACAGAGAAAGACACACACAGACAGAGACACACACACGGACAGACACACACGGAGACAGACACACACAGACACACAACCACACACAGAGACAAACAGACAGACACAGACACACACACACACAGAGACAGACACTGAGACAGACACACACATAGAGACAGACACAGACACGCACAGAGACACACAGACAGGCACAGACAGACACACACAAACACACACTAACATACACAGACAGACACATACAGAGAAAGACACACACAGACACACACACGGACAGACACACACAGAGACAGACACACACATAGACAGACATACATACACAAAGACACAGAGACAGACACACAGAGACAGATACACACACAAACACACACACACACACACACACACACAAACATAAAGACAGACAAACACACACTCACACAGAGAAAGACAGACACACACAGACATACACACAGAGACACACACAGATATATACAGAGACAGAGAGATACACACACAGAGAGAGACACACACACACACACACACACACAGAGTCTCTCACACACACACACACACACACACACACACACACTGAAAGACACACACAGTCAAACACACACACACACACACACACACACACACAGAGACAAACAAACCCAGAGACAGACACACACACACACACACACACTTAGAGACAGACAGAGAGACAGACAGACACAGAGACAGGCACACACACAAAAACAGACAGACACGCAAACACAGAGAAAGACACACACAGAGACAGACACACACAGACAGATACAGAGAGAGACATACACACAAAGACACACAGAGACAAACACACACAGACACGCAAAAAGAGACAGAAAGACACACACACAGACAGACACACAGAGACACACGCACACACAGACAGACACACAAACATACAGAGACAGAGACACACAGAGACAGACACACACAAAAAGACACAGACAGACAGACACACACAAAAAGACACAGACACACACAGACATAGATACACACACAAACACACAGACAAATACAAAGATAGACACACACAAACACACACACAAAAAGACACACGCAGACAAACACAGACACACAGAGACAGACACACACACACACAGAGACAGACACTCACAGACACACACATACATACACACACAGACACACAGAGACAAACACAGAGACAGACACACACAGACATACACACACAACACATACACACAAACATACAGACAAACAAACACACACTCACACAGAGAAAGACAGACACACACAGACATACACACACACACATACAGAGACACACACAGTCACACCCACAGACACACACACAGAGACATATACACACAGAGACACAGAGACAGATACACACATAGAGACACACAAAAAGACACACACATACACAAATAGAAAGACACACACATACAGACGCACACAAAGACATACATACACAAACACAGAGACAGACACACACAGAGACAGACACACACAGAGACAGAGAAATACATACACACAAAGACACACAGAGACACACACAGACACGCAAACTTAGAGACAGACAGACACACAGACAGACACACAGATAAACACAGAGACACGCACAGACACACACAGACAGACACACATAAACACACACTAACACACAGAGAAAGACACACACAGACAGAGACACACACACGGACAGACACACACGGAGACAGACACACACAGACACACAAACACACACAGAGACAAACAGACAGACACAGACACACACAGAGACAGACACAGAGACAGACACACACAGACACGCACAGAGACACACAGACACGCACAGACAGACACACAAACACACACTAACATACACAGACAGACACATACAGAGAAAGACACACACAGACACACACACACACAGACACACACAGAGACAGACACACACACAGACAGACATACATACACAAAGACACAGAGACAGACACACAGAGACAGATACACACACACACACAAACATAGAGACAAACACACACTCACACAGAGAAAGACAGACACACACAGACATACACACAGAGACACACAGATATATACAGAGACAGAGAGATACACACAGAGAGACACACATACACACACACACACACAGAGTCTCTTTCACACACACACACACACACACACACAGACACACACTGAAAGACACACACAGTCAAACACACACACACACACACACACACACACAGAGACAAACAAACCCAGAGAGACATACACACAAAGACACACAGAGACAAACACACACAGACACGCAAAAAGAGACAGAAAGACACACACACACAAACAATCACACAGAGACACACGCACACACAGACACAGAGACACACAAACATACAGAGACACACAGAGACACACGCACACACAGACAGACACAGAGACACACAAACATACAGAGACACACAGAGACAGACACACACAAAAAGACACAGACAGACACACACACACACACAAAAAGACACAGACACACACAGACATAGATACACACACAAACACACAGACAAATACACACAATGACAGACACACACAAACACACACACAAAGAGACACACACAGACAAACACAGACACACAGAGACAGACACACACACAAACAAACATACAGAGAGAGACAAACACACACACTCACAGAGAAAGACAGACACACACAGACAAATACAGACACACACACACACACACACAGAGACAGACACTCACAGACAGACACACACATACATACACACACACACAGAGACAGACACACACAGACATACACACACAACACATACACACAAACATACAGAGACAAACAAACACACACTCACACAGAAAAAGACAGACACACACAGACATACACACAGACACACACACACATACAGAGACAGAGACACACACAGTCACACCCACAGACACACGCACAGAGACATATACACACAGAGAAACACAGAGACAGATACACACAAAAAGACACATACATACACAAATAGAAAGACACACACACACAGACGCACACAGAGACATACATACACAAACACAGAGACAGACACACACAGACACACACAGAGACAGACACACACAGAGACAGAGAAAGACATACACACAAAGACACACAGAGACACACACAGACACGCAAACTTAGAGACAGACAGGCACACAGACAGACACACAGACAAACACACACAGACAGACACAAACACGCACAGGGACAGACACAAACACACAGACATGCACAAAGAGACACACACAGAGACAGACAGACACAGACAGTCAGACACATACAGACACAGATACACACACACAGAGACAGACACACACAGACACACAAACACACAGAGACAGACAGACACACACAGACACACACAGACAGAGACAGACACGCACAGAGACACACAGAAAGGCACAGACAGACACGCACAAACACACTAACAAACACAGACAGAAACACACAGAGAAAGACACACACACACACGGACAGACACACACAGAGACAGACACACACAGACAGACATACATACACAAAGACACAGAGACAGACACACAGAGACAGGTACACACACAAACACACACAGACACATACACACACAAACATAGAGACAGACAAACACACACTCACACAGAGAAAGACAGACACACACAGACATACACACAGAGACACACACACAGATATATACAGAGACAGAGAGATACACACACAGAGAGAGAGAGACACAGAGTCTCTCTCTCTCACACACACAGACACACGCAGAAACACACAAACATACAGAGACAGACACACACAGAGACAGACACACACAAAAAGACACAGACAGACACACACAAAAAGACACAGACACACACACACAGACATAGACAGACACACACACAAACACACAGACAAATAAACACACAAAGACAGACACACACAAAGACAGACACACACAGACAAACACACACAGACAGACACACACAGACAAACACACACAGACAGACACACAGAGACAGACACACACACAAACATACAGAGACAGACAAACACACACACTCACAGAGAAAGACACACACACACACACACACACAGACAAATCCAGACACACACACACACAGAGACAGACACTCACGCACAGACAGACACACACAGACACACAGAGACAGACACACAGAGACAGACACACAGAGACATACACACAGAGACACAAACACAGATACACACACAAACACACACAGACACACACAGACACACACAGACAGAGACAGACACGCACAGAGACACACAGAAAGGCACAGACAGACACGCACAAACACACTAACAAACACAGACAGAAACACACAGAGAAAGACACACACACACACGGACAGACACACACAGAGACAGACACACACAGACAGACATACATACACAAAGACACAGAGACAGACACACAGAGACAGGTACACACACAAACACACACAGACACATACACACACAAACATAGAGACAGACAAACACACACTCACACAGAGAAAGACAGACACACACAGACATACACACAGAGACACACACACAGATATATACAGAGACAGAGAGATACACACACAGAGAGAGAGAGACACAGAGTCTCTCTCTCTCACACACACAGACACACGCAGAGACACACAAACATACAGAGACAGACACACACAGAGACAGACACACACAAAAAGACACAGACAGACACACACAAAAAGACACAGACACACACACAGACATAGACAGACACACACACAAACACACAGACAAATAAACACACAAAGACAGACACACACAAAGACAGACACACACAAACACACACAGACAGACACACACAGACAGACACACAGAGACAGACACACACACAAACATACAGAGACAGACAAACACACACACTCACAGAGAAAGACACACACACACACACACACAGACAAATCCAGACACACACACACACAGAGACAGACACTCACGCACAGACAGACACACACAGACACACAGAGACAGACACACAGAGACAGACACACAGAGACATACACACAGAGACACAAACACAGATACACACACAAACACACACAGAGACACACAGACAGACACGCACAAACATACAGAGACAGACAAACACACACACACACAGAGAAAGACAGACACACACAGACACACACACATACAGAGACAGAGAGACACACACAGTCACACACAGACACACAAACACACACAGACAGACACAGAGACAGATACACACACAGAGACAGACACACACAGACAAATACAGAGACAGACATACAGAGAGACAGACACAGACACACAAACACACAGACACACACACACACGCACACACACACACACACTGAAAGACACACACAGTAAAACACACATATATACACACATAGACAGAAACCCAGACACACACACACACACACACACACACACAGACACACAGACACACACACACAGACACACACACAGACACACACACACAGACAAATACACACACAAAGACAGACACACACAAAGACAGACACACACAGACAGACACACAGACAAACACACACAAACACAAAAACATACAGAGAAAAACACACACTCACACAGAGAAAGACAGACAGACATACACACAGAGACACACACACACACACACACACACATATGCAGAGACAGAGAGATACACAGTCACACACACACACACAGACACACACAGACACACACAGAGACACACACACACACACACACAGAGACAGATACACACACACACAGACAGACACTCACAGAGACACACACACAGAGACACACAGAGAGACAGAGAGAAATAGAGAGACACACACACAAAGAGACAGGAAGACCGGAGCTTGAAAGTTCAGACGGAGCCGGAGCTGGAGCATTCAGGTGGACATTCACTGACCGTATGAAGCACAGAGAGTATCCAGGCTTACCTTTTACTGGGAAGGGCTTGAGTAAGCGTCCAACATGAGGCAGATGCCAGGTGCCACTCACAAAGCAGTGACTGGGACTGTGGCACCTGACCCGCAGGGCAAAGGCGGACACATGTGAGGACAAGCAGAGCCTAACAGCCGGACGGACGGTGTGCATATTTTAAAGCTGTTTGTGTATCTAGGAGAGCTGTGTTTTTGTCAGTAGGAGAGCTGTATGTGTATGTATGGCATAAAGTGTACATCAACGCCAGGTTTCTTTGCAGCGATCCCAGTCTGCAACCCAGGGAGTGAGTCCAATTCTTAAAAAAAGACAGGTCGTGGGGTTACTATTTACTTTCCATAAATTATCAGCAAATTGATAAAATTACACCTATCAAAAAAAAATTAACAGCCTCCTCCGTAACCCCTCTAGCTGTCCAATCCATCGCCAAGATAAGTGTATCTTCTACCATTCCAGGTAGAGGTAGTCTTCAATCAACTTGCTCCTAATTTAGACAAAGTAGCTGGAAGGTTTATCAAGCAAACTGTACATGTGAGAGGTCTACCTATTTTATATGAGGTGTAACATGTACCGTATTTTTCGGACCATAAGACACACTTTTTTTCCCCCAAATGTTGGGGGAAAGTTGGGGGTGCATCTTATGGTCTGACTATAGGGCTGCGGCCGGGAATGAGGGTGCTGCGGGTCATCGGGGGCACGAGCAGGCTGTAGCAGCGCCTGCTCGTGACCACGTGGGCCCGCTCATTACATATGCACGCCCATCCTCCCGCCCATCTCTCAGCGCAGAAGCCGGCGCTGACAGGTGGGCGGGAGGACGAGCGGGGACGAGCGGGGACGCGCGCATAGCAAAGAGCCGGCCGCATGATCACCCCTGGCAATTACAGCCTGGAGTGATCATGTGCGGCTGTATTCACTGCCCCCAGCGCGTCATCATCAGCGCGGGGTGCAGTGAATCAGTGTACTCACCCGTCCCAGTGTGTGGAGCCGTCTCCCTGCAGCACGCGATGTCTTCCTGTCTGTGCCGGTCAGCTGATCTGTGCTGGTCAGCTGATCGGCACAGACAGGAAGACATCGCGTGCTGCAGGGGAACGGCTCCACACACACAGGTCAGCGTGCCAGAGAGGAAGATATGATCGGTGCTGCAGGGAGTGAGGAAAAGGTGAGTATAAACGTTTGTTTTTTTCTCTGTGCTATAGGATACAGGCCATATACCAGGATGGTATATGAGCACGATGGGGGCATATAGCAGGATGGGAGTATATGAGCAGGATGGATGGGGGGTATATGAACAGGATGGGGGTATATGAACAGGATGGATGGGGGGTATATGAACAGGATGGATGGGGGGTATATGAACAGGATGGGGGCATATAGCAGGATGGGAGTATATGAGCAGGATGGATGGGGGAATATGAGCAGGATGGATGGGGGGTATACCAATAGGATGGGGGTATATGAACAGGATGGGGTATATGAACAGGATGGGGGTATATGAGCAGGATGGGGGTTTATAGCAGGATCATATACAAGGCAGGAGGATCATTACCAGGATGGGGTACCTTAGTAGAGAATTTGGGGACATTACCCCATAGCAGTGTCAGCAGCAGATCCTCGCCCCATATCAGTGTGTCATGACCACATTTTTTTGCTTAAAGTTTTATTTTCCCATTTTCCTCCTCTAAAACCAGGGTGCGTCTTATAGTCCGGTGCGTCTTATAGTCCGAAAAATACGGTGTTTATTAAACGTCAATTTTGTTTATCTGTCTGAACTATACTACTTCTTTATTTTAGTAGGTAATAGTACATAATGAGGTGGTCTTCACCTATAAGATCCATCCATCTCCTGTACTGGGTACCATTAATGGTATTTATTGGGCCCAAGATACTTAAATACAACTCAATATTCCTTCTAAAAAGGCAGTCAGGCACATAACGTTTACTGGAAGAATGTTAAAAAGCAAAAGTGTGACAACTACAACTACTTATCAGTGCTAAAGGCACCACAAAAGAACCCAGCATGGTTAACCTCTTGGAATTTACCCATAACATACATGGCAAAAAGGCATTATAAACAAATGTACTTTTTAGCTCCAGTATCTTTAACCCCTTTAGGACGAAGCCAGTTTTGTACTTAATGCCCAGGCCATTTTTTGCAATTCTGACCAGTGTCACTTTATGAGGTCATAACTCTGGAACGCTTCAACGGATCCCAATGATTCTGACATTGTTTTTTCGTGACATATTGTACTTCATGATAGTTATAAATTTAGAACGATATTTTTTGCTTTTATTTGTGAAAAAATCGGAAATTTGATGAAAATTTTGCAATTTTCAAACTTTTAATTTTTATGCCCTTAACCCAGAGAGTTATGTCACACAAAACAGTTAATAAATAACATTTCCCACATGTCTACTTTACATTAGCGCAATTTCTGAAACAAAATGTTTTGGGGTTAGGAAGTTAGAAGGGGTCAAAGTTCATCTGCAATTTCCCATTTTTTCAACAAAATTCACAAAACCATTTTTTTAGGGACCACATCACATTTGAAGTGACTTTGAGAGGCCTGGGTGACAGAAAATACCTAAAAGTGACACCATTATAAAAACTGCACCCCCCAAAGTACTCAAAACCACATCCAAGAAGTTTATTAACCCTTCAGGTGCTTCACAGGAACTAAAGCAAAGTGGAATGAAAAAAAGCAAAAAATAAAATTTTACCTAAAATGTTGCTCTACCCCAAATTTATTCACTTTTAGAAGAAATAACACAACAAAATGAACCCCAAAACTTGTTACCCACTTTCTTATGAACGCGCCAATACCCCACATGTGGTCAGAAACCTTTGTTTGGACAAATGGGAGGGCTCGGAACAGAAGGAGCAATATTTGAATTTTGGAAAGCAAATTTGGCTGAAATAGATTGCGGGCACCATGTTGCAATTACATGTCCGCTAAGGTACCTAAACAGCAGAAACCCCTTACAAGTGACACCATTTTGGAAACTAGACCCCTTAAGGCTTCTATCTAGGGGTATAGTGAGCATTTTGGATCCACAGGTACTTCACAGATTTTGATAACGTTACGTTGTCACATTGAAAATTTTCATTTTTTTCTCAAAAATGTTGCTTTAGCATCAATTTTTTCACTTTTTCAAGAGGTAATTCCAAAAATTTGACCCCAATGTTTGTTACCCACTTTTTTATGAGCGCGGTGATACCTCACTTGTGGTCTGAAACCTTTGTTTGGAGAAATGGGAGGGCTTGGAACGGAAGGAGCAATATTTGAATTTTGGAAAGGAAATTTGGCTGAAAAAGATTGCGGGCACCATGTCGCATTTGGAGGACCCCTAAGGTACGTAAACAGCAAAAAAACACCACAAGTGACCCCATATTGGAAACTAGGCCCCTCAAGGAATTTATCTTGATGTTTGGTGAGTACCCTGAACCCCCAGGTGCTTTACAGAAGTTTATAACGTTGAGCCATGAAAATAAAAAAATAAAATTTTACCACAAAATTGTTACTTCAACCAGGTAGCTTTTTTTTTCACAAGGGTAACAGGAAAAAAATCACCATGAAATTTATTGCGCAATTTCTCCTGAGTTTGTTGATATCTTGTATGTGGTGGAAATCAACTGTTTGGGCACACTACAGGGCTCAGAAGAGAAGGAGTGTAATTTGACTGCAAAATTGGCTGGAATCAATAGCGGACGCCATGTTGCATTAGGAGAACCCCTGAGGTGCCTAAGCAGTGGAGGTCCCCCACAAGTGACCCCATTCTGGAAATAAGACCCCTCAAGGCTTTAATCTAGGTGCATATTGAGCATTTTGAATCCACGAATACTTCACAGAATTTGATAAGCTTAGGTTGCCATATTGAAATTTTCATTTTTTTCACAAAAATGTTGATTTAGCGACACATTTTTCACTTTTTCAAGAGGCAACAACAAAACGTGTACCCCACAGGTTGTTATCTAATTTCTTGTGAGCGCAGGGATACCCCACATGTGGCCAAAAACCTTTGTTTGGATAAATGGGAGGGCTTGGAATGGAAGGAGCACCATTTGAATTTTGGAAAAGTTGAAGTAAATTGCGCGCACCATGTCACATTAGCAGGGCCCCTTGGGCACCTATACATCAGAAACCCCCCACAAGTGACCTCATTTTGGAAACTGGACCCCTCAAGGATTTTATTCAGGAGTATAGTAAACATTTTGAATCCACAGGTACTTCACAAAACTGTTGCTGTAGCAACAAATTTCTCACTGTTAAGGGGGCTTTACACGCTGCGACATCGCTAATGCGGAGTCGTTAGGGTCACGGAATTGGTGACGCACATCCGGCCGCATTAGCGATGTTGCTGCGTGTGACACCGATGAGCGATTTTGCATCGTTGCAAAAACGTGCAAAATCGCTCATCGGTGACATGGGGGTCCATTCTCGATTATCGTTACAGCAGCAGTAACGATGTAGTTCATCGCTCCTGCGGCAGCACACATCGCTATGTGTGACGCCGCAGGAACGAGGAACCTCTCCTTACCTGCCTCCCGGCCGCTATGAGGAAGGAAGGAGGTGGGCGGGATGTTCCGGCCACTCATCTCCGCCTCTCCGCTTCTATTGGGCGGCCGCTCAGTGACGTCACTGTGACGGGAGAACGCAGCTGCCCATGCCCACGATTTGGGTTCAGGCTGCTGTGGACTTTAGTTCTATTCTACCTGCAGAAAGCACTCATCTCCGCAGCATAAATTGACATGCTGAGGCTCGGGAAGCTGCGCCACAGGTCGATTTATGCTGCGGAGAAAAGAAACACAGTGGGCATGAGATTTCTAAAAATCCTGCCACTGTGCTTCTACTGCACAACGCAGCGTTATGGACGCAGGGAAAACACTCTGCGTCCAAAACGTTGCAAACCCTGATTGTGGGCACACAGCGTAAAATGCTACAATGGATGAATGGATAGATGTCAAACATATATAACGTGCCACCCCCCTGCATATTCTAAGCTGGCGCCCTTTAGTGCCTTTCATGTGACACTAAAGGATGCCTAGCCTTGTATTTAGCCCAAAAAAAAAAAAAAGAATTAAAATAAATGACGTGGGGTCCCCCCTATTTTTGATAGCCAGCTAGGGTAAAGCAGACAGCTGTAGCCTGCAAACCACAGCTGACAGCTTCATCTTGTCTGGTGATCAATTTGGAGGGCTCCCCAAGCTGTTTTTTTTTTTTAATTATTTATAAATAAATAATTAAAAAAAAAAAAACAAACGTGGGGTCCCCCCAAATTAGATCACCAGCCAAGGTGAAGCTGACAGCTGGGGTCTGGTATTTTCAGGATGGGAAGAGCCACGGTTATTGGACTCTTCCCAGCCTAAAAATAGCAGGCCGCAGCCGCCCCAGAAGTGGCGCATCCATTAGATGCGCCAATTCTGGCGCTTCGCCCCAGCTCATCCCGCACCCTGGTGCGTTGGCTAACGGGGTAATGAATGGGGTTGATACCAGGTGTGTAATGTCACCTGGCATCAAGCCCAGCAATTAGTTATGTCACGGCGTCTATCAGATACCCGACATAACTAATTGACAGTAATAAAAAAAAATTGACAACAAAAAAAAATTTATTTGAAAAAACACTCCCCCAAACATTCCCTGATTGACCAATTTATTGAAAAGAAAAAAAAAAAATCCACAATAATCCATTTGGACGTCCCACGTCGCCTCTGGACCTTCTAGAATATGGGGGGCACGTTCAGGGAACGTATCCCCCATTTTCTAGGAGGGCAGACCCTCCATTTGAGGAGAGTGGGTGCAAAGAATCTGCACCCACCCTCCCTGGGTCACAGCTGCAGAGTGCGAGCAGCCAGCACAGCTCTCTGAACACAGGAAGCTGTCAGCCGCACTCGGCACATGTGACCGGCAACTGCTGTGAAGGAGCCGGAGGAAGGGGCCACGGGGGATCAGAGCTGCGACAGGTATGTATGACACCGGGGGACACCGGGGAACACCAGGGGGGGTGTAGGGGGGGACCCGGCAGGGCCTAGGGAGCAGGTTTCTGTTGTATGTGTTATGGCACATACGACAGAAACCATAGGAACACTGTAAATGCGGCCGGCGCGCTGCTGTGATCGCCGGTGCGCGCGGCCATCTTGGATTTTCGGGAGGGGGTTGGGGGTCGGGGGGGGCACTTTGGGGACACCGGGGGACCGGAGGGAACCGGGAAAAAGATTTATCTCCCATCTGGCATGTTTGATCATGCCAGATGGGAGATAAATCATTTTTTACCGGCGCGGTCATTTACTATAACTTGATGATCGGTATACGGTGTATACCGGTCATCACGTGACTTGGGACCGGAAAAACCGGCCCGAATCATGATCTCCAGGGTCTCAGCTACCCCCGGCAGCTGAGACCCCGGAAATTTTCTGACTCTGGGGGGCGCTAGACCCTTTTTTCCGACCGCCGTTAAAAAGCGGCGGATCGGAAAAAGTACCCTAATATGCCGCCGTTAAAAGGCGTATCGGCGGTCGTAAAGGGGTTAAGATAACAATAAATGTTGGTAAAAGAAGGGAATTTTGTTTACTTACCGTAAATTCCTTTTCTTCTAGCTCCTATTGGGAGACCCAGACAATTGGGTGTATAGCTTCTGCCTCCGGAGGCCACACAAAGTATTACACTTTAAAAAGTGTAACCCCTCCCCTCTGCTATACACCCTCCCGTGCATCACGGGCTCATCAGTTTTGGTGCCAAAGCAGGAAGAAGGAAACTTATAAATTGGTCTAAGGTAAATTCAATCCGAAGGATGTTCGGAGAACTGAAACCATGAACCAAAAGAACAATTCAACATGAACAACATGTGTACACAAAAGAACAACAGCCCGAAGGGAACAGGGGCGGGTGCTGGGTCTCCCAATAGGAGCTAGAAGAAAAGGAATTTACGGTAAGTAAACAAAATTCCCTTCTTCTTTGTCGCTCCATTGGGAGACCCAGACAATTGGGATGTCCAAAAGCAATCCCTGGGTGGGTAAAAGAATACCTCGATAAAAAGAGCCGAAAAACGGCCCCCTCTTACAGGTGGAGTCGCCTACCTAGGCTGGCATCTGCCGAATCATCGGCATGCACCTGATAGTGTTTCGTGAAAGTGTGCAGACTCGACCAGGTAGCCGCCTGACACACCTGCCGAGCCGTAGCCTGGTGTCGCAATGCCCAGGACACCGACGGCTCTGGTAGAATGGGCCTTCAGCCCTGCAGGAATCGGAAGCCTAAAAGAACGGTAGGCTTCAAGAATCGGTTCCTTGATCCACCGAGCCAAGGTTGACTTGAAAACCTGAAATCCCTTACTCTGGCCCGCGATAAGGACAAAGAGCGCATCAGACCGGCGCAGGGGCGCCGTGCGAGAAATGTAGAGCCGGAGTGCTCTCACCAGATCTAATAAATGCAAATCCTTTTCACATTGGTGAACTGGATGCGGACCCAAAGAGGGTAAGACGATATCCTGATTGAAATGAAACGGGGATACCTTAGGGAGAAAGTCCGGGACCGGACGTAGAACCACCCTATCCTGGTGAAACACCAGGAAGGGCGCTTTGCATGACAGCGCTGCTAGCTGAGACACTCTTCTGAGTGATGTGACTGCCACTAGGAAGGCCACCCTTTGCGAAAGGCGAGATAGAGAGATCCCGCATCGGCTCGAAAAGTGGCTTCTGAAGAGTCGTCAGCACCCTGTTAAGATCCGAGGGTGTTAACGGACGCTTGTAAGGTGGGACCGGAAAGCGCCGATACTTGTCCCTTGAGAGAGCCGAGAGACAAGCCCTTGTCCATTCCGGATTGAAGGAAAGAAAGAAAAGTGGGCAAGGCAAACGGCCAGGGAGTAAAACCCTGATCAGAGCACCAGGATAAGAAGATCCTCCAAGTCCTGTGATAGATCTTGGCGGACGTTGGTTTCCTGGCCTGTCTCATGGTGGCAATGACATCTGGAGATATCCCTGATGACGCTAGGAGCCAGGACTCAATGGCCACACAGTCAGGTTTAGAGCCGTAAAATTCAGAAGGAAATATGGCCCTTAAGGCAGCAAGTCTGGTCGGTCTGGGAGAGTCCACGGTTGACCCACCGTGAGGTGCCACAGATCCGGGTACCACGATCACCTCGGCCAGTCTGGAGCAACGAGGATGGCGCGGCGACAGTCTGACCTGATCTTGCGTAACACTCTGGGCAGTAGTGCCAGAGGAGGAAATACATAAGGCAGTCGAAACTGCGACCAGTCGTGAACTAGCGCGTCTGCCGCCAGAGCTCTGTGATCCTTGGACCGAGCCATGAATGCCGGGACTTTGTTGTAGTGCCGAGACGCCATTAGATCGACGTCCGGCGTTCCCCAGCGGCAACAGATCTCTAGAAACACGTGCGGGTGAAGAGACCATTCCCCTGCGTCCATGCCCTGGCGACTGAGAAAATCTGCTTCCCAGTTTTCTACGCCCGGGATGTGAACTGCGGAGATGTTGGAGGCTGTGGCTTCCGCCCACAGCCGAATCCGCCGAACTGCTCGGAAGGCTTGACGACTGCGTGTGCCGCCCTGGTGGTTGATGTACGCAACCGCCTTGGCGTTGTCCGACTGAATTCGGATCTGCCTGCCCTCCAGCCACCGCTGGAACACCTTTAGGGCTAGATCCACTGCCCTTATCTCCAGAACATTGATCTGAAGGGAGGACTCTGTCGGAGTCCAGGTTCCCTGAGCCGAGTGGTGGAGGAAGACCGCTCCCCACCCTGACAGACTCGCGTCCGTCGTGACCACAGCCCCGGCTGGGGGCCGGAAGGATTTTTCCTTCGCCCAGGAAGTGGAAAGAAGACACCACTGAAGAGAGGTTTTGCTGCAAGGGAAAGAGAGACGTTCTTGTCTAGGGACGTCGACCTCCTGTCCCATTTGCGGTGTCCGATAGAATCGGACGCAGACGAAACTGCGCAAGGGAACTGCCTCCCTTGCTGCCACCATCTTCCTGAGAAAGTGCATGAGGCGCCTCAAGGGGTGACTGGGCCCGAAGGAGAGGTTGCACCCCTGTCTGTAGTGAACGCTGACTATGCAGCGGAAGCTTCACTATCGCTGAGAGAGTATGAAACTACATCCCGAGGTAAGTCAGTGATTGGGTCGGTGTCAGTTTTGACCTTGGAATTTTGATGATCCACCGGAACCCCTGGAGAGTCTGCAGAGCAATGGTCAGGTTGTGTTGACATGCCACCCAGGAGGGTGTCTTGACTAGAAGATCGTCTAGGTAAGTGATCACCGAGTGGCCCTGAGAGTGTAGGACCGCCACCACTGCTGCCATGACCTTGGTGAAGACCCTTGGGGCTGTCGCCAGGCCGAATGTCAGTGCCACGAACTGAAGGTGTTCGTCCCTGATGGCGAAACGCAGAAAGCGTTGAAGCTCGGGTGCGATCGGCACATGGAGATAAGCATCCTTGATGTCAATTGATGCTAGGAAGTCTCCTTGTGACATCGAGGCTTCAGAGTGTTCACCGCCTGAAAAAGTGCATCGGCTCGCTCGGGGGGCGGAGATGTTTTGAAGAAACGAGTCGGAGGACGAGAGCAGAGCTCTATCCTGTAACCGTGAGACAGAATGTCTCTCACCCATCGGTCTTGGACATGTGGCCACCAGGCGTCGCAAAAGCGGGAGAGCCTGCCACCGACCGAGGACGCGGTTTTGGTGAGGCCGAAGTCATGAGGAAGCCACCTTGTGACTTAGACCGCCATGCAGAAGAGTTCCTCTAGCCCTCCTCTGACCTGTTGGACGTGGAGGAACGGAACTTTGCTGAGGACCGAAATGACCGAAACCTTTGGACTGGGGCAAGGACGAGACCTTTCCCTTGGACTGTCTAGTAACTTCATCCAATTGCTCGCCAAACAAACGGTCGCCAGAAAATGGCAAACCGGTTAAGAACTTCTTGGAAGCAGAGCCTGCCTTCCATTCACGTAGCCACATGGCCCTGCAGACTGCCACCGAATTGGTGGATGCTACCGCTGTACGGCTCGCAGAGTCCAGGAACGGCGTTCATGGCGTAGAACGAAAAAACCTACGCCTGAGAAGTGAAGGACACAACCTGCGTGGCAGAGGTATGTGCAACCGCAATAATCTCAGCCAGAGAAGCTGAGATAGCTTGGAGTGCCCTCACGGCTGCGAAGGCTGGAGCAAAAGATGCGACTATGGCTTCATAGATGGATTTCATCATAAGCTTTATTTGCCTGTCAGTGGCATTCGTGAGAAATGGACATCTGCCACTAATACTACGGATCTAGCCGCCAGCCTAGAGACTGGAGGATCCACCCTGTGACACTGAGCCCAACCCTTAACCACGTCAGGGGGGAAAAGGGTAACGCGTGTCAATAAGGCGCTTAGTAAGCGCTTGTCCGTCAAGTTCTGTGCTACTGGACGGCCCCTCTGGAGTAAGGCGGGCTTTGCACACTGCGACATCGCAGGTGCGATGTCGGTGGGGTCAAATTGAAAATGACGCACTTCCGGCATCGCATGCGACATCGCTGTGTGTAAAGTCTCGATGATACGATTAACGAGCGCAAAATCGTCGTAATCGTATCATCGGTGCAGCGTCGGCGTAATTCATAATTACGCTGACGCGACAGTCCGATGTTGTTCCTCGCTCCTGCAGCAGCACACATCGCTGTGTGTGAAGCCGCAGGAGCGAGGAACATCTCCTACCGGCGTCACTGCGGCTTCCGTAGGATATGCGGAAGGAAGGAGATGGGCAGGATGTTTACATCCTGCTCATCTCCGCCCCTCCGCTCCGATTGGCCGCCTGCCGTGTGACGTCGCAGTGACGCCGCACGACCCGCCCCCTTAACAAGGAGGCGGGTCGCCGGCCACAGGGACGTCGCACGGCAGGTGAGTGTGTGTGTGAAGCTGGCGTAGCGATAATTTTCGCTACGCCAGCTATCACCACATATCGCTGCTGCGACGGGGGCGGGCACTATCGCACTCGGCATCGCAGCATCGGCCTGCGATGTCGTAGTGTGCAAAGCCCGCCTTAGAGTGATCGAAACACGCACTCCTGATGAAGTCGGGGAAGGTTCCCAGCGGGCCCGCTTAGCCTATCATAGGCCGCGGTCCGTGACGGAGTTCTCACCGTGGGATCTGGGTGTTACCCCAGGAGCCCCTTGTTGTACCGACCCAGAGGGACCCGGGAGCGATGAACTCACAGCTCCCTGGCCCTGTGTTATCGGTCTGGACTGCAAGGCTTCCAGTATCTTAGCAGACCCTCTGTCCATAGACTGAGTCCTGGAATGTGAAAGCTACTCAGAGATTTGCTGATTCCAACATGCAAACTCTGTCCCTGTCATCTGTGCAGTGCCTGAAAAACTGGTGCCCCACAGTGCTCAGTGAGGGGGAAGGAGGATACCAACGTATGCTCCAGCCCTCCCTGCCGACGTCCAGTCGGCCGTCCCGTCGTTACCCCTGACTGGCAGACCCGAGAACGGGAGTATATGGTACTAGGCCGTAAGAGCCGGGGACTAAATTTAAAAACGCGGCCGGCAAACATGGCGCGGTCGGCGCGGTAGTCCCAGTCTCACAAACCACTCAGCAACCGCTGCGGCGTTTGTAACACAGATGCTGCATGCACCGTCCCTCAGGGGACACAGAGTACCTTATGATGCAGGGCTCTGTCCCTGATGATGTCCAGTCTCCTGTCCGTCAGAATCCCCCAGGGGCTGCGGATGGAGCCCGGTCCCAGTGCATGGCGACCGGTTAGGATCCCCCTCTCCCAGAGCAGTGGAGCAGATTCTGAGATCCACCACCGGCAGAATTATAACAATGGCTGCCGGCGTTCCGAGGGGAGGAGAGAGCCGTGGGCGGAACCGCAAAAGTGCGGGAACCTGGTGGCCCATAGTGATCAGTGAGGGGGGCGGAGGACAGCGAAGTGTGCTCCAGCCCTCACTGTCGGCATCATACCGACCGTCCCGCCTTTCTCCCTGACTGGCAGGCTCAGGGGCGGGAGTTTAACACACTAGGCCGCAAAAGCCGGGGACTAAAGTAAAAACCGCGGCCGGCAAACAGGCACGGTCGGCGCGGTAGTCCCAGACAAAAAATCCACACCGCAGTCGCAGCTGCGTCTGAGGCCAAGGTGCTTCATGCACCGTCCCAACGGGGACACAGAGTACCTGTAGATGCAGGGCCATGTCCCTGACGATACTCCGTCTCCTGTCCGGCAGATTCCCCCAGGGGCTGCGAAGGGAGCCCGGTCCCAGTGGCTGGATGACCGGTTAGGATCCCACTTCCCCAGAGCCCCTAAGGGATGGGGAAGGAAAACGGCATGTGGCTCCTGCCTGTGTACCCGCAATGGGTACCTCAACCTTAACAGCACCGCCGACTCAGTGGGGTGAGAAGGGAGCATGCCGGGGGCCCTGTTAGGGGCCCTCTTTTCTTCCATCCGATATAATCAGCAGCTGCTGCTGACTAAAATGTGGAGCATTGTGTGCATGTGTGCCTCCTTCAACACAAAGCATAAAACTGATGAGCCCGTGATGCACGGGAGGGTGTATAGCAGAGGGGAGGGGTTACACTTTTTAAAGTGTAATACTTTGTGTGGCCTCCGGAGGCAGAAGCTATACACCCAATTGTCTGGGTCTCCCAATGGAGCGACAAAGAAAAAAGTGTGTCTTATAGTTAAAAAAAAATAGTTTAAAAGAACTGAAGTCCTCAGTGGTTGATACCTTTTAATGGCTAACTGAAAAGATGGTAATAATTGCAAGCTTTCGAGACTACTCAGGTCTCTTCATCAGGCATGGTATAACACAAAATCTGAAGAGTCACATATTTATACACAACAGGACATAGAATGGGGCAGTAAAAAAAAAAAAAAAAAACAACAACCAAGTTATATAAAACAGAACTATCACTATGACAGGGGGGCAAACTGTTGTAGCCATAAATTTTGCTGCAGTTCAGTGTGAAAGTTTTATTGTCCTTTGATAAGGATCTGGTCTGCACAGCCCAGACCAGATCCTTATCAAGGGACAATAAAACTTTCACACTGAACTGCAGCAAAATTTATGGCCACAACAGTTTGCCCCCCTGTCATAGTGATAGTTCTGTTTTATATAACTTGGTTGTTGTTGTTTTTTGTTTTGTTTTTTTTCCTGCCCCATTATAAGTCCTGTTGTGTATAAATATGTGACTCTTCAGATTTTGTGTTATACCATGCCTGATGAAGAGACCTGAGTATTCTCGAAAGCTTGCAATTATTACCATCTTTTCAGTTAGCCATTAAAAGGTATCAACCACTGAGGACTTCAGTTCTTTTAAACTATTTTTTTTTATCTCTACTGGCTAACACGGTACAAATATATATTTTACTTGTGTCTTATAGTGTCAGAGAAGCTTATTTTCATGGTGGAGAATGCTGATAGCAAGCTTTCTGGTGACTGAAACAACTATTCTCTTCCTCCTGCCCTACATGTAGTCAGTAATTGTTGGTGCACAGTGTACCTGTGCCTCTTACCACTATCTTGTGGTTTCATTATTGCTACATACTATGGTAGGAATTTTATCTTGTATATTTATTGTTTACAAATGATAGTACTACCTCCTTGCACGTGACAATTTATTTTGTTGTTGGCAATCTTAACAAATATTTAGAGTACCTGGTTGTTGTATGCCCCCCCCCCCCCCATTGAGACGCCTTGCTTATTTTAACTCACATATTAATATTTCTTCAGCGCTCTATTGGGAGACCCAGACGATTGACGATTGGGGTATAGCTACTGCCCTCCGGAGGCCACACAAAGCACTACACTAAAAAGTGCAAGGCCCCTCCCCTTCTGGCTATACCCCCCCGTGGTATCACGGGTTCTCCAGTTTTCAAGCTTTGTGCGAAGGAGGTCAGACATCCACGCATAGCTCCACAGATTTTAGTCAGCAGTAGCTGCTGACTATTTCGGATGGAAGAAAAGAGGGCCCATATAGGGCCCCCAGCATGCTCCCTTCTCACCCGTGGATGGTGTTGTAAGGTTGAGGTACCTATTGCTGGTACGGCGGCTGGAGCCCACATGCTGCTTTCCTTCCACATCCCCCTGAGGGGCTCTGAGGAAGTGGGATCCTGCCGGCCTCAAAGCTCTGACGCCGGGCTCCATCCACAGACCCATTTGAACCTGCTGGATACGGAGCTGGAGTACCGTTCAGGGACATGGCCCTGCACCATTACAGGTACTCTGTGTCCCCGTACACACAGGCACAGCACACTCCAGACTTGCTGGGTGTGCTAGTGCGCCGGGGACAGTAAAGGGTTACAGTCACTGCAGCTTTGCTGAGTGACTTTGTGTTTTGGGAACTACCGCGCCGGACGCTCCGGGAGCGGCGGCGCGGCTGGGACTTGTAGTTCGCCGGGGACTGGGCGCCGACCGCGCTTTTACGGCGGCGGCGCTTATAAATCCAGTCCCCGGCTTCTGCGGCCTAGTGCCGCTTCGTTCCCGCCCCCTCCCTGTCACTCAGGGAAGGGGACAGGCGCTGAGCAATCAGCAGCGCCGAGGGCTGGAGCCTTTTTACATGCTCCAGCCCTCTCACTGCACACTGTCGGACGCCGGATTCCCGCTCTGCCTTGGGGGCACGCCCACGGCCCGCCCCTCCTCACACGAGCTGGGGAAGAAGCCGGCAGCCATTACTGCAGTCCGAGCTCGGACTTTCGGCACCAAGGCAGGACGGTGGCGATCATACACCCGCTTATAGGCGGGCGGTAAGAGGCACACATAGTGCTGACCACGATATAACTGCAGTGTGTACATGTGTTGTTTTTTACTGCATAGGTCGCTATATGCCCGCTGGGGGAGCGACACATCAGCAGCAGGAAAGCAGGTGTGCTAAGGCACAGGCTTTCTGGGCTGCTTGTATTGCACGACTGAGGTGTTCATTTGTGTTTATGCTTATATGCTATACATTGCACTGTACAGTCGCTAGTCTTAGCTATATTCTCCTGGAATGGCTAGACTACAGCAGCAGAAAACCAAGGGTGCTGGGGCACAGGTTTTTTTCTATGCTGCTTGTATTGCATGGGCTGCAGTGTGCATTTGTACTTGTGCTTGTATGCTATACATAGCACTGTATGGTCACTCTTCTGGGCCATATTCCCCGAGATGACTAGTCTACAGCAGCAGAAGAGCTGGGGTGCCAGGGCACAGGCTTCTATGCTGCTTGTATTGCATGTGCTGCAGTGTTCATTTGTACTTGTGCTTGTATGCTATACATTGCACTGTAGGGTCACTCTTCTGGGCTATATTCCCCTAAATGACTAGTATACAGCAGCAGAAGAGCAGGGGTGCCAGGGCACAGGCTTCTATGCTGCTTGTATTGCTTGTGCTGCAGTGGTCTTTTGTACTTTATGCCTGTATGCTATACATTGCAATGTACGGTCACCAATCTTGGCTATATACTTCTAGATAGCTAGTCGGCAGCGGCAAAAAAGCAACACAGATTTCAGTGCTGTTTTTACTACATGGGATGCTGTTCATGACACCGTCCCATTGTGTGCATGCTCCCCTGTAGCACGTCGTCTGCCGGGGTCTCTAGCACTTCGTCTGCCGGGGCTCTACTAGTTGTGGCCAAAGAAACCTCCTGTCAACCCTGTCCATGGACAGGGACGGAGTAGTCATAATATAGAGACTTGCACCCATGGGCAATCTACTTGACCAAAAGGCAGCTCTTCAGGGCTTTGTTACTGACATCGCTCTCAATCCGGATACACCGGGTGGTAACGCCATACGGAATGATCCTATACCGTCCATCAATGGAAGGTTGGATCTTTCTCCCTCAGCTCCCCCAGTGGAGATAGGAGACGAACAGGAGAAGTTCCTTTTCAGTATCTCACGCAGATATTGAGTATTTTTCTGGCCACGCTGACTTCAGAGAAGCAGTCCAGGAACACCACGCTTACCAGATAAGCGTCTTCTCCAAACGTTTTTAGGATACACGTTATCCCTTTTTCCCTGACGTGGTCAGCGCTGGACCCAGGGTCCAAAGGTGCATTCTCCAATCTCCAGGCTTGCATATAGAGCCATAGTTGCACTGGAGATGGGGCTTCACTTAAAGATGCCGTTCACAGACAGATGGACTCTGGTTGAAATCTGTCTAGGAGGCTATCGGCGTGTCGGTTGCTCCGGCATCCACAGCCGTATTGGCAACCTAACCTTTTCAGCTGTTCTTGCGCAGCTGACCTTGAGCAGGGACATCTGTACCGCAGAGGCGTCCGTAACCCCGCAATGTCTGCACTGCGACTTACCCTGTTAATACTGTCCTAAAAGTACAGTCGAGGTTTCGGTCCTTCCCAAGCTCCGGCAGGTCCCAATTGTCCTCGTGCAAAAGGGCTACAAAACCTCAGACGGGCTCAGATTCCGGCCGGGCTCAATCTCGCCCAAGGAAGGCAGTCGGAGGAACCGCTACCAAGGCGGTCTCCTCAGGACTCTCAGCTCTCTCTCTCTATCTCTCCGCATCCGCGGTTGATGGCAGACTCCCCCGCCTTTGGCGACATTTAGCTGCCACAGGTCACAGACCGGTGGGTGACGGACATTGTGCTCACGTGCACAGGACAGTGTTCTGTTCTCGTCCTCCGACTCCATTCTTCAGAACGGCCCCACCTCTCCACCGAGCAGATGCCCTGCTGCAGGCGGTGGACGCTCTAAGAGCAGAAGGAGTGGTGATCCCTGTCCCCCCTCAGGAACGAGGGCGAGGGTTTGTACTCCAATCTCTTTGTGGCTCCAAAAATGGACGGTTCCTTCCGTCCTGTTCTGGTCCTGAAACTGCTCAACGAGCATGCGAACGCCAGGCGGTTCCGGATGGGATCCCTCCGATCCGTCATTGCCTCAATGTCTCGAGGAGACTTCCTTGCCTCAACAGACATCAAAGATGCCTATCTCCACGTGCCAATTGCTACGGAGCACCAACGTTTTCTACGTTTTGTGATAGGAGACGAACATCTTCAGTTCGTAGCTCTGCCATTCAGTCTGGCGACAGCCCCACGGGTGTTCACCAAGGTCATGGCAGCAGTGGTAGCAGTCTTGCACTCTCAGGGACACCCGGTGATCCCGTACTTGGACGATCTACTCGTCAAAGCACCCTCCCTCGAGGCATGCCAACGCAGCCTGAATGTTACGCTGGAGACTCTCCAGACTTTCGGGTGGATCATCAATTTGGCAAGGTCAAATCTGTCTCCGACTCAATCACTAACGTATCTCGGCATGGAGTTTCATACTCTATCAGCCATAGTGAAGCTTCCGCTGAACCAGCAGCGTTCACTGCAGACAGAGGTGCAGTCTCTCCTTCAAGGCCAGTCGCACCCCTTAAGGCGCGTCATGCACTTCCTAAGGAAGATGGTGGCAGCCATCGAGGCAGTTCTCTTTGCGCAGTTTCATCTGCGCCAACGGCAATGGGACATTCTCCGCCAATGGGATGGGCAGTCAACCTCCCTGGACGGGAAGTCTCCCTTTCCCTGACGGCCGAGGACTCTCTGCAATAGTGGCTTATTCCCACCTCATTGTCATAGCCCCCATCCTGGGCAGTGGTCACGACAGATACGAGTCTGTCAGGGTGGGGAGCAGTTTGTCTCCGCCACATGGCTCAGGGGACGTGGACTCAGCAGGAGTCCACCCTTCAGATCGATGTTCTGGAAATCGGGGCAGGGTATCTTACCCTATTAGCTTTCCAGAAGTGGCTAGAAAGAGAGCAGATCCGAATCCAGTCGGACATCTCCACAGCGGTGGCATACATCAACCACCAAGGAGGGACACGCAGTCAGCAGCCTTCCAGGAAGTCCGGCGAATCCTCATGTGGGTGGAGGACACAGCATCCACCATATCCGCAGTTCACATCCCGGGCGTAGAAGACTGGGAAGCAGACTTCCTCAGTCGCCAGGGCATGGACGCGGGGGAATGGTCCCTTCACCCGGACGTGTTTCAGGAAATCTGTTGCCGCTGGGGGGTGCCGGACGTCGACCTAATGGCGTCTCGGCACACCAACAAGGTCCCGGCATTTATGGCACGATCGCGCGATCACACTGGCGGCAGACGCCTTAGTGCAAGATTGGTCGCAGTTCCGGCTCACATATGTGTTTCCACCTCTGGCACTCTTGCCCAGAGTACTGCGCAAAAATCAGATCCGATTGCAGCCGCGTCATACTCGTCGCACCAGACTGGCCGAGGAGATCGTGGTACCCGGATCTGTGGCATCTCACGGTCGGCCGACCGGGGTCACTACCAGACCGACCAGACTTACTGTCTCAAGGGCCGTTTTCTCCATCGGAATTCTGCGGCCCTGAACCTGACTGTGTGGCCTTTGTGTCCTGGATCCTAGCGTCTTCAGGATTATCCCAAGGGGTCGTTGCCACCATGAGACAGGCTAGGAAGCCCACGTCTGCTAAGATCTACCACAGAACGTGGAAGATTTTCTTAATCTGGTGCTCTACTCAGGGAGTGTCTCCCTGGCCATTTGCATTGCCTACTTTTCTTTCCTTCCTACAATAGGAGTTAGAAAAGGGCTTGTCGCTAGACTCCCTCAAAGGGCAAGTCTCAGCACTATCCGTGTTTTTTTCAGAAGCGTCTAGCACGTCTTTCTAAGGTGCGCACGTTTCCGCAGGGGGTTTGTCATATCGTACCCCCGTACAAGCGGCCGTTAGATCCATGGGATCTGAACAGGGTTCTAGTTGCTCTCCAGAAGCCGCCTTTCGAGCCTCTGAAGGAAGTTTCCTTTTCTCGCCTGTCACAGAAGGTGGCGTTTCTCGTTGCGATCACTTCGCTTCGGCGAGTGTCTGAGCTGGCAGCTCTGTCATCCAAGGCTCCCTTCCTGGTGTTTTCACCAGGACAAGGTAGTGCTGCGCATCATTCCGGAGTTTCTCCCTAAGGTCGTATCCTCGTTTCATCTTAATCAGGATATCTCCTTACCGTCCTTTTGCACTCATCCGGTTCACCGGTATGAGAATGTTTACGTTTGCTAGATCTGGTGAGAGCACTCAGAATCTACATTTCCCGCACGGCGCCCATACGCCGTTCCGATGCCCTTGTCGCTGGTACGCGCAAGAGGTTGCAGGCTTCTAAAGCCACCCTGGCTCGATGGATCAAAGAACCAATTCTGGAAGCCTACCGTTCTGCAGGGCTTCCGGTTCTTTCAGGGCTGAAAGCCCATTCAACCAGAGCCGTGGGTGCGTCCTGGGCGCTACGACACCAGGCTTCGGCTCAACAGGTGTGCCAGGCAGCTACCTGGTCGAGTCTGCACACTTTCACCAAACATTATCAGGTGCATACCTATGCTTCGGCGGATGCCAGCTTAGGTAGAAGAGTCCTGCAGGCGGCAGTGACATCCCCGTAGGGGAGGGCTGTTTTGCAGCTCTAACATGAGGTATCTCTTTACCCACCCAGGGACAGCTTTTGGACGTCCCAATCGTCTGGGTCTCCCAATAGAGCGCTGAAGAAGAAGGGAATTTTGTTACTTACCGTAAATTCCTTTTCTTCTAGCTCTTATTGGGAGACCCAGCACCCGCCCTGTTGTCCTTCGGGATTTCTTGGTTGTTTGCGGGTACACATGTTGTTCATGTTGAACGGTTTTTCGGTTCTCCGACGTTATTCGGAGTTAATTTGTTTAAACCAGTTATTGGCTTCCTCCTTCTTGCTTTGGCACTAAAACTGGAGAACCCGTGATACCACGGGGGGGTATAGCCAGAAGGGGAGGGGCCTTGCACTTTTTAGTGTAGTGCTTTGTGTGGCCTCCGGAGGGCAGTAGCTATACCCCAATCGTCTGGGTCTCCCAATAAGAGCTAGAAGAAAAGGAATTTACGGTAAGTAACAAAATTCCCTTCTTTACATATCTTAATAAAATATTATTTTTAACCATTTTTGGGTAATTGGTAAATTCTATTTATCCCTAGTGCATACTTGAGTCTAACATGTAAAAACATTTTTGGTGCTGTGCTTCCCAAGTATGTAACACCAATTGGTTATTATATAGAGAATAATTGTATATTACATGCACTGTGTATACTCTATATATACACTATACAGGTGATACACTATACTGACACGCAAACAAATCTACCTTATATACACTACAGTTGCACACACACATACATATTATATATTTTATATATATGTATATATATATATATATATATATATATATATATATATATATATACACCGTATTTTTCAGACCATAAGACGCACTTTTTTCCCCCCAAATGATGGGGGAAAGTGGGGGGTGCGTCTAATGGTCTGAATGTAGGGCTGTGGGGAATGAGGGTGCTGCGGTGGAGCGGGTCATCGGGGACACGAGCAGGCTGCAGCAGCGCCTGCCGTGACCCCGTGGGCCCGCTCATTACATATGCACGCCCATCCTCCCACCCATCTCTCAGCGCTGAAGCTGGCACTGACAGGTGGGCGGGGTGATGGGCGGGACGTGCGCATAAGTAACAGCCGGCCGTGATCACCCCTGGCAACTGCAGCCTGGAGTGATCATGTGCGGCTGTATTCACTGCCCCGCTCGCATCATCATCAGCGCGGGGTGCAGTGAATCAATGTACTCACTGTTCCCCTGAAGCATCGCGATGTCCTCCAGTCTGCCGGCCGCTCTGTGTGGACTGTAGACTAGCAGTGCTCACAGCGATGACGTCATCGCTGTGCGCACGTGTGTCCACACAGCCACGCCGGCAGACTGGAGGACATCGCAGTGCTGCAGGGAACGTGGCCGGCTCAACACAGCGCTGCCGGCACAGACAGGAGGAGGAGCGACGCTGCGTGGAACGAGGAAAGGTGAGTGGAAACGTTTATTTATTTTTTGTGTGTGCCGCAGGATGGGGGTATATGAGCAGGATGATGGGGGTATATGAGCAGGATAATGGGGGTATATGAGCAGGATGATGGGGTATATGAGCAGGATGGGGGTATATGAGCAGGATGATGGGGGTATATGAGCAGGATGATGGGGGTATATGAGCAGGATGTTGGGGTTTATATGAGCAGGATGATGGGGGTACATGAGCAGGATGACGGGGGTACATGAGCAGGATGACGGGGGTATATGAGCAGGATGAAGGGGGTATATGAGCAGGATGATGGCGTATATGAGCAGGATGATGGCGTATATGAGCAGGATGATGGCGTACAGTTAGGTCCAGAAATATTTGGACAGTGACACAATTTTCGCGAGTTGGGCTCTGCATGCCACCACATTGGATTTGAAATGAAATCTCTACAACAGAATTCAAGTGCAGATTGTAACGTTTAATTTGAAGGTTTGAACAAAAATATCTGATAGAAATTGTAGGAATTGTACACATTTCTTTACAAACACTCCACATTTTAGGAGGTCAAGAGTAATTGGACAAATAAACCAAACCCAAACAAAATATTTTTATTTTCAATATTTTGTTGCGAATCCTTTGGAGGCAATCACTGCCTTAAGTCTGGAACCCATGGACATCACCAAACTCTGGGTTTCCTCCTTCTTAATGCTTTGCCAGGCCTTTACAGCCGCAGCTTTCAGGTCTTGCTTGTTTGTGGGTCTTTCTGTCTTAAGTCTGGATTTGAGCAAGTGAAATGCATGCTCAATTGGGTTAAGATCTGGTGATTGACTTGGCCATTGCAGAATGTTCCACTTTTTTGCACTCATGAACTCCTGGGTAGCTTTGGCTGTATGCTTGGGGTCATTGTCCATCTGTACTATGAAGCGCCGTCCGATCAACTTTGCGGCATTTGGCTGAATCTGGGCTGAAAGTATATCCCGGTACACTTCAGAATTCATCCGGCTACTCTTGTCTGCTGTTATGTCATCAATAAAAACAAGTGACCCAGTGCCATTGAGAGCCATGCATGCCCATGCCATCACGTTGCCTCCACCATGTTTTACAGAGGATGTGGTGTGCCTTGGATCATGTGCCGTTCCCTTTCTTCTCCAAACTTTTTTCTTCCCATCATTCTGGTACAGGTTGATCTTTGTCTCATCTGTCCATAGAATACTTTTCCAGAACTGAGCTGGCTTCATGAGGTGTTTTTCAGCAAATTTAACTCTGGCCTGTCTATTTTTGGAATTGATGAATGGTTTGCATCTAGATGTGAACCCTTTGTATTTACTTTCATGGAGTCTTCTCTTTACTGTTGACTTAGAGACAGATACACCTACTTCACTGAGACGTGTTCTGGACTTCAGTTGATGTTGTGAACGGGTTCTTCTTCACCAAAGAAAGTATGCGGCGATCATCCACCACTGTTGTCATCCGTGGACGCCCAGGCCTTTTTGAGTTCCCAAGCTCACCAGTCAATTCCTTTTTTCTCAGAATGTACCCGACTGTTGATTTTGCTACTCCAAGCATGTCTGCTATCTCTCTGATGGATTTTTTCTTTTTATCCAGCCTCAGGATGTTCTGCTTCACCTCAATTGAGAGTTCCTTAGACCGCATGTTGTCTGGTCACAGCAACAACTTCCAAATGCAAAACCACACACCTGTAATCAACCCCAGACCTTTTAACTACTTCATTGATTACAGGTTAACGAGGGAGACGCCTTCAGAGTTAATTGCAGCCCTTAGAGTCCCTTGTCCAATTACTTTTGGTCCCTTGAAAAAGAGGTGGCTATGCATTACAGAGCTATGATTCCTAAACCCTTTCTCCGATTTGGATGTGAAAACTCTCATATTGCAGCTGGGAGTGTGCACTTTCAGCCCATATTATATATATAATTGTATTTCTGAACATGTTTTTGTAAACAGCTAAAATAACAAAACTTGTGTCATTGTCCAAATATTTCTGGACCTAACTGTATATAGCAGGATGGGAGCACATACCAGGATAGCAGTATATAGCAAGATGGGGCTATACCAGGATGAGGGACATAAATATATACACAAGGCAGGAGGATCTTTACCAGGATGGAGTACCTTAGTAGAGAATTTGGGGACATTACCCCCATAATAGTGTCAGCAGCAGATCCTCGCCCCATAACAGTGAGTCATGACCACATTTTTTGCTTAATATTTTATTTTCCTATATTCCTTCTCTAAAACCAGGGTGAGTCTTATAGTCCGAAAAACAGTAGTAACTGTCTCTCTCCTAGTCTCTGTCTGTGTGTCGCTGTGTGGCTGTCTGTCTGTCTCTCTGTCTGTGTCTTTGCCTGTCTGTTTCTATATCTCTGTCTATATTTGTATCAGTCTATCTGTCTCCATCTCTGTGTCTGTCTGTTTCTCTCTATCTCTGTGTCTCTCTTTGTGTGTGTGTCTGTCTGTCTCTCTCTTTCCCCGTCTGTCTCTTTTCCAGTCTGTCTCTTTCCCCGTCTGTCTCTTTCTAGGTCTGTCTCTTTCCAGGTCTGTCTCTTTCCAGGTCTGTCTCTTTCCAGGTCTGTCTCTTTCTAGATCTGTCTCTTTGCCAGTCTGTCTCTTTGCCCGTCTGTCTCTTTGCCCGTCTGTCTCTTTGCCCGTCTGTCTCTTTCCAGCGTTGTCTCTTTGCCCAGCTGTCTCTCTCCAGGGCTGTCTCTCTTTCCAGGGCTGTCTCTTTGCCCGTCTGTGTCTCTCCAGGGCTGTCTCCTTTCCAAGGATGTCTCCTTTCCAGGGCTGTCTCTTTGCCCGGCTGTCTCTGTGACCAGCTGTCTCTCTCCAGGGCTGTCTCTCTCCAGGGCTGTCTCCTTTCCAGGGCTGTCTCCTTTCCAGGGCTGTCTCTTTGCCCGTTTGTCTCTTTGCCCAGCTATCTCTTTGCCCGGCTGTCTCTTTGCCCAGCTGTCTCTTTGCCCGGCTGTCTCTCTCCAGGGCTGTCGCTTTCTGTCTCTTTCCATGTCTGTCTCTCTGTCTTGTCTCTCTCTGTCTCTCTCTATCCGTCTCACCACCGACATCATATTATCTCACACATAAGCTTCATATAGTAACAGATTATTTTGTTCCTATAGCAACGACTGACAGTTGCTATTTATAGCCAGTAGCTCCCACCTCCATTCAGTTAAATGGAGGCAGGATTTTGGTTATTTTGTTCCTATAGCAACGACTGACAGTTGCTATTTATAGCCAGTAGCTCCCACCTCCATTCAGTTAAATGGAGGCAGGATTTTGGTGAATAACAGGAAAGTGCCGGGTAAAATTTTCCCGTCAAAATATAGTCTATGACGTTTCCTGGGTCACATGGGGCGTCTGTGCAAAATTTCGTGATTGTAAATGCGATGGTGCGGATTCCTTTAGCGGACATACACACACACACATATATATACACACATACACACACACATACACTGAGGTTTATATATTAGATTTAATGTTCCAACTACAGTACCTCTATGTAATGTTCTGTCGCCACCTGCTGACCACTATTTGTATTGTTCATATTTTACTTATTTGTTCCAATAAAGATACAACAATGTTTAATGATTCCTTTGCTGTGGGACAGAATTTTTTTCTCTTTTGATTTCATTTTCTGTATTAAGCAATTGTCCATGAGTTTAAGTACATAGTTATATTCTTTTTACTTGAAATGTACTTTTTGCTTGCTCATTTATTAATATGCATATAAGTATGTACACGTACATATGGGTAGTATGTGCTGCACAGACTGGATATCCACAGGTCACATACAGTTAGGTCCAGAAATATTTGGACAGTGACACAAGTTTTGTTACTTTAGCTGTTTACAAAAACATGTTCAGAAATACAATTACATATATAATATGGGCTGAAAGTGCACACTCCCAGCTGCAATATGAGAGTTTTCACATCCAAATCGGAGAAAGGGTTTAGGAATCATAGCTCTGTAATGCATAGCCTCCTCTTTTTCAAGGGACCAAAAGTAATTGGACAAGGGACTCTAAGGGCTGCAATTAACTCTGAAGGCGTCTCCCTCGTTAACCTGTAATCAATGAAGTAGTTAAAAGGTCTGGGGTTGATTACAGGTGTGTGGTTTTGCATTTGGAAGCTGTTGCTGTGAGCAGACAACATGCGGTCTAAGGAACTCTCAATTGAGGTGAAGCAGAACATCCTGAGGATGAAAAAAAAGAAAAAATCCATCAGAGAGATAGCAGACATGCTTGGAGTAGCAAAATCAACAGTCGGGTACAGTCTGAGAAAAAAGGAACTGACTGGTGAGCTTGGGAACTCAAAAAGGCCTGGGCGTCCACGGATGACAACAGTGGTGGATGATCGCCGCATACTTTCTTTGGTGAAGAAGAACCCGTTCACAACATCAACTGAAGTCCAGAACACTCTCAGTGAAGTAGGTGTATCTGTCTCTAAGTCAACAGTAAAGAGAAGACTCCATGAAAGTAAATACAAAGGGTTCACATCTAGATGCAAACCATTCATCAATTCCAAAAATAGACAGGCCAGAGTTAAATTTGCTGAAAAACACCTCATGAAGCCAGCTCAGTTCTGGAAAAGTATTCTATGGACAGATGAGACAAAGATCAACCTGTACCAGAATGATGTGAAGAAAAAAGTTTGGAGAAGAAAGGGAACGGCACATGATCCAAGGCACACCACATCCTCTGTAAAACATGGTGGAGGCAACGTGATGGCATGGGCATGCATGGCTTTCAATGGCACTGGGTCACTTGTGTTTATTGATGACTGTGAGGTAAATCCGGAGATATGACGATAAATCATGATATTCAAGTATGTCAGGAAGCCCTCTCCTGGTGTCACCCCCCCTTTCCTTCACACAACTGGTTTAGCAACAAATCCCATGGCCATGTCCTGTGATATGGAGATGAGTGTGGGACAATGGACACAGGATGACTCCCTGCTGTCACCCTGTAGTAGGAGCTGCTATCTAATTAGCAAGGCTATGGAAATAGCCAGACAGAACGACTCCAGTAAAAAATGGTTCATATCTCGCAAGCCATATTTCCGATAAATATGGCAACCATAAAAATGGTGTCTCCGCATGTGGACGATGCCGGCACCCCCTTTTTATGGGAGCAGGACATTGGGAAATGCCCCAGGCGTGATATCAGCCAATGGGGAACTGGCAGACAGGTCATGAGTCCCCTCGTTCTGTAGCTAAATTCATAACTGTCACAATGAGAGCATTGGCGTCCGCCTACGACGCTCCCAGGCAAAGTTATGGCCAATATCCCCTTTGCTGGATAATTCTGATCTATGCAGGGGGAGTGGCAGTGCTTCCCTGTGAGGTCACTAAGGTAGGAGGGGACCTGGATCTGCCCAGGTTGATAACCCTACTTCGGCCATTTTCCAGCGTTCTTTCGCTGGGGGCACGTGTAGGAAACATCTGTGGGAGTTCCTGGAAACCTGGTCTACAGCGCCCCCCTGTGGCCAGACGCAACAAGGTAACTGCTGGAACTGTGTATGCCTGTTTGTAACCCATGCTTTGATTGTAACTGTACTCTGACATATGTATATTCTGTAGATTCCCTATTGTATATATTGTAGTTCTAGTGTGCTTTAGGCTGATTAAA
Source organism: Anomaloglossus baeobatrachus (assembly GCF_048569485.1). NCBI lineage: Eukaryota > Metazoa > Chordata > Amphibia > Anura > Aromobatidae > Anomaloglossus > Anomaloglossus baeobatrachus. The sequence goes on from NC_134356.1 coordinate 434,896,016, forward strand.
TTATATAATTAATCTTGGGCTGTTCTGTTATCTCGATCTTGAATCCCACGTCTGTGTGTTCGGCTAATAGTTACCGTGAAGCGGTTGGTGGCAGCGAGTTGTGCCAAGGATTATTGTGGGGAGGCCAGTGAGATTCGGGAAGATATTATATATTCCGCCCGCGGAGGTCGGGGGAATATATACCCTACTCTCACCGGGGACCCTTCAATAATCGGCATAAGTAGTATAGCGGCCTCCTTGCTTATTGTCGGGCAATTCCATAATTGGCCTGACTATAAGAGGGGCGCTAGAGAGCGCGTCACGTGCTCTGTCTGTCGGTCGGGAGGTATAAAGGAGGGGTGACCCCACTTGTTACCCCCCGATTGTGACGTACTGGTAGCCAGCGCGGGGGATTTCTGAGTGACCCCCCCGGTGGTTTGTGACATATTGGTGGCATAGCGGTGGGATCGAGATAATAGTGTGTGTGAGTGTGAGACCCATACTCCCAGACACTAAAGACTGCCTGCAGCAGCTGTGGCTGCTGGGGTCTTCAGACTAGCTCAACACTAGAGTGTCAGAGTGCAGATACTGTAAGGTGTGTGGAGGCATCAGGTGTCAGTTCTGTGTCAGTGACCAAAAGTCTGCAAGAATGGCTGATGGCACCAGGAGCAGAGCTATGCAACTGGCCAATGCTAAGGCAGGAGCCGAAGAGAGGGAGGACGGTGCTGTGGACAGCAATGAGGAGGTTGCCCACGAGTCCTCCAGGAGCTCGACGCCAGAAAACCGTTCTGCCGAGGACATTGCGCAACCTGGCACTGCTGGACAAGATGAGGAGGAGCTCACCCAAGGTTCCTCAACGAGCCAGATGCCAGCCCTCCGCTCTGAAAGGGACAGTGAATCGCCTAGCTCTGCAGCGTGCCGCAGATCACCACGTGCCATTCCACCGAGCCTGGGAGGCTCGGATAGCCTTCTTCAAATGGCTATGGCCCTTCTCCAGGCTGGAGACCAGGAGGGCTACAAGGAACTCCTGGCAGAGCGCAGGGCAGAGCGGCAGGCAGCGCGTGAAGAGCGCCAGGCAGAGCGTGAGGCTGCGGAGCGACGGCAACAGGCAGACCGTGACCACCAGCTGCAGCTAGCTCAGCTCCGGCCCTCATCAGCCACATGTGACCTTCGAGACACCAAACTTCCAAAGGTCCGTGTTGAGGACTTCCCAGTGCTGGAGAAGGATGGAGACTTGGACTCTTTCTTGACTGCTTTTGAACGGACTTGCTTGCAGCACCATCTGGACAAGGACCAGTGGGCCAAATACCTGACCCCCCGTTTAAGGGGTAAGGCCCTGGATGTCCTTGGGGACTTGCCTGCTGAGGCAGATCAGGGCTACGACACCATCAAGCGGGCCCTGATCCAACAGTACAACCTCACTCCAGAGTCCTACCGCAAGAAGTTCCGGAGCCTACAGAAGGGACCAAAGGACTCCTGGGCTGACCACCGGCGGGCACTTGCCCGAGCTGCCGACCACTGGACCCAAGGCCTGCAGCTTTCCACCGGACCGGAGATCCTGGACTTGTTCATCACGGAGCAACTCTTGTGGAACTGCCCTGAGGATCTCCGCCAGTTCATCCGAGACCAGAAGCCAAAGGGGTCCACGGCTACAGCTGCCCTTGCCGATGACTACACCAACAACCGGGCCCCTGAGGCCAGGAGAGCGGCCACCAGCAGCACCTGGAGAGGGGGTAAGATGAATTCTGCAACTGCCCCACCTGCCCCTAGACTGCAGGGGGTGTCCCCCTCAACTCCCCTCTCCAGGCCCGTGGCGGAACCAAGACGGTGCCACCAGTGCAACCTACCGGGACACTTCAAGGCCATGTGCCCTCAGCGTCCCAAGGCCCCGGCTCCGTCCCCGTCCCAAGGGCCGCCCAAGGTGTATTGTGTGGGTGGGGGTGGTGGTAGGTCCCTGGACAGCTTCCAACCTGTCACCGTCGGCCGGTCTGTGACCATAGGACTGCGAGACAGCGCCTCGGAGGTGACTCTGGTGCGGCCTGAGATGGTGTCCCCCCAAGACTTGATCCCTGGAAAAACCCTCGCTGTCTCCGGGATTGGAGGCATTGACCCGGCGCTGCCTGTTGCTGACATTTATGTGGACTGGGGCGCAGGGCGAGGGGTGAGGGAGGTGGGGGTAACTGATCGGATCCCTGCAAACGTGCTACTTGGGACAGATTTGGGGCAGATAACCTCCCAGTTTGGGCCCCAACCAAGGGCTGAACCTTCAGCCCGTACTGACATGACTCCTAACAATGTTAATGTGTTATCTATGAATGATGTAAGGGAGGAGGGAGTGAACTCTGATATTTCTGCTTGCATAGACACCATAGACACACACTCAGCTGCAGCTGTGACAGGGGAGGGGGTCAGAGAAAGGTGTGACAATGCCTCTACAAGTAACCAGCCTGTGAGCTGGGATCTGTTGCCCTCTGCAGGGATAAGCAGAGAGCAGGGTGCTGCAGGGGGAGGACCAGTGTGTGGGGTGGGGGCTACCACAGCAAATGTGGGGTCCCCAGAGATTTCACAGCGGGGTTCTGTTGCTGCAGGAGGGGAACAGGCAGGTGAGATTGGGGCCGGTCCAGGAGCGGAAGTGCTCCCGGGTAAGATCTCGGTGCATGGTTCCCCCACAACCGGGGTGTCAGGAAGCCAGGTAGGTCTGCCTGAACCGGCGACTTGGTCAGGAACGGAGGAGGAGCAGGCACGACCCACGGTCGCAGCGGCTGTGGCCGCTGTCACCCGCAGTGGGAGTGCTGGAAGCCAAGGGGCCTCCCGGAGGTCCGATAGCTCTTCCCCTTCTGACCAAGTGGCAGCCGAGTCAGGTGGAGGCCAGGACACAGGTCCCGGGGTACTGACTGAAGATGTGACAGTCTCGTCGATTCTGGCCACATCTAGTCAGGGGTTTCAGGCAGCGTTAGAAGCTGACGACAGCCTGAAAGCTCTTAAGGAGCAGGCGGCACAGCCTCCCTCGGACTCGGACCCGGAGCGAGTGGTCTGGGACCAAGGACGGCTGTACCGGGCCACGGTCCAGCAGGGTTCACCGGAGGCGTGGCCCAGGGACCGACAGTTGGTGGTACCCTATCCGTTCCGGACGGAGTTGTTGCGGATCGCACATGAGATTCCGATGGCCGGACACCTAGGGATCGCTAAGACCAAGGCCAGGTTAAACCAGCATTTCTACTGGCCAAAAATGGGGGCCGATGTGGCTGCCTACTGCCGTTCGTGTGAAACCTGTCAGAGAGTGGGGAAGGCGGGGCCACGCCCCAAAGCCCCACTAGTATCTCTGCCAATCATCGATGAGCCTTTCAGGAGGGTGGCTGTGGATCTGGTCGGCCCGCTGGCCATCCCCAGCAGCTCCGGGAAACGCTTCATACTGACGGTAGTGGACTATGCCACCCGGTACCCAGAAGCAGTGGCCTTGTCGTCCATTCGGGCTGACAAGGTGGCCACCGCATTGCTGGAGATTTTCTCCCGAGTGGGTTTTCCCCAGGAAATGCTCACTGACCGGGGGACCCAATTCATGTCCCAGCTGATGGAGGCCCTCTGTAAGCAAGTCCAGGTGCGACATCTGGTGGCCAGCCCGTACCATCCACAGACTAATGGCCTGTGCGAGCGGTTCAATGGCACCTTAAAGCAGATGCTTAAGATGTTGGTCGACTCCCATGGGCGTGACTGGGAGCGGTATCTCCCACACCTGTTATTTGCTTACCGGGAGGTACCACAGGCCTCAACAGGATTCTCACCGTTTGAGCTCCTGTACGGGCGACGTGTGCGGGGCCCCCTGGCTCTGGTGAAAGAGGCTTGGGAAGGGGATTTGGCCACCCCTGGAGTGTCGGTTATCGAGTATGTCATGCGCTTCCGGGACAAAATGCAGGCCTTGACGCAACTGGTACACGACAATATGGCTCAAGCCCAGGCCGATCAGAAGCGTTGGTACGACCAGAACGCTTGTGAGAGGACCTACCAAGTGGGTCAAGAGGTGTGGGTACTGGTCCCCGTACCACAGGACAAGCTTCAGGCAGCCTGGGAAGGCCCATACCTCGTGTACCAGCAGCTCAACCCTGTGACGTACCTGGTCACCCTGGACCCTGCCCGTGGAAGGCGGAAGCCCTTCCATGTGAACATGATGAAGGCACATCATGAGCGGGAGGCATGTGCGCTCCCCGTGTGCAACCTGCCCGAGGAGGGAGAAGCGGAAACCCTCTTGGATATGCTAGCCCAGGTTAGGGCAGGCGGATCCATTGAGGATGTGGAGGTTGGCCACCAGCTCTTGGAAGACCAACGGTCCCAGCTGTGGGCCACCCTCCTCCCCTTCCGGGGGTTGTTTACCAACCAGCCCGGAAGGACTGACTTGGCTGTCCATCACGTGGACACTGGGGATCATCCCCCGATCCGGCGTTCAGCATATCGGGTCTCCCTGGAGGTGCAGCAACACATGCGCCAGGAGATTGACGAGATGCTGAAGCTGGGGGTGATCCAGGCATCCAACAGCGCTTGGGCTTCGCCTGTAGTCCTCGTCCCTAAGAAGGACCGAACCACTCGGTTCTGCGTGGACTACAGGGGGCTCAATGCGGTCACGGTCGCCGATGCGTACCCAATGCCACGCATCGATGACCTGCTCGATCAGTTGGCCGGGGCTCAGTACCTGACCATCATGGATCTGAGCCGGGGATATTGGCAGATCCCCCTGACTCGCAAGGCCAGGGAACGCTCTGCCTTTATTACCCCATTTGGACTATACGAGTCCACGGTGATGCCATTCGGGATGAGGAATGCCCCTGCCACTTTCCAGCGGATGGTCAACACCCTGCTCAAGGGACTTGAAGGGTACGCGGCCGCGTACCTAGATGACATTGCCGTCTTCAGTCCCACCTGGGAGGACCACCTAGAGCATCTAGCACAGGTGCTCAGGCGGATCCACCGGGCAGGTTTGACCATCAAGCCGGGAAAGTGTCAGCTGGCCATGAGCGAGGTCCAGTACCTCGGTCACCGGGTAGGTGGGAGAACACTGAAGCCCGAGCCTGAGAAAGTGGAAGCCATCGCATCCTGGCCCACCCCCAGGACCAAGAAGCAGGTGATGTCCTTCTTGGGGACCGCTGGGTACTATAGGAGGTTTGTTCCATGCTATAGTAGCCTGGCAAAGCCCTTGACGGACCTCACCAAGAAGAAGCTGCCCTCTGCAGTCGATTGGACAATGGACTGCGAGACAGCCTTCCGGGCCCTAAAGGACGCCCTGTCCAGCCCGCCCGTGCTACAGGCAGCCGACTTCACGCGGCCGTTTGTAGTACAGACCGACGCCAGTGACTTCGGCCTCGGTGCGGTGCTCAGCCAGGTGGACTCTGCGAGCCAAGAGCACCCAGTCTTGTACCTGAGCAGGAAGCTGTTACCAAGGGAAGTGGCCTATTCCACGATGGAGAAGGAGTGCCTGGCCATAGTGTGGGCCCTGCAGCGTCTGCAACCCTATCTATACGGGCGCCACTTCATCGTGGAGACGGACCACAATCCCCTCAGCTGGTTGCACACCGTCTCTGGGACGAATGGGCGATTGTTGCGATGGAGCCTTGCGCTCCAGCAATACAACTTCACCATTCGCCACAAAAGGGGCCGTGACCACGGTAACGCAGACGGGCTGTCCCGACAAGGAGAGGTCGCGGACGGGCGCACGGGGGAACACCGGAGTGTGCTGCCCCCTAGCGCCCTCAAAAGGGGGGAGGTGTGAGGTAAATCCGGAGATATGACGATAAATCATGATATTCAAGTATGTCAGGAAGCCCTCTCCTGGTGTCACCCCCCCTTTCCTTCACACAACTGGTTTAGCAACAAATCCCATGGCCATGTCCTGTGATATGGAGATGAGTGTGGGACAATGGACACAGGATGACTCCCTGCCGTCACCCTGTAGTAGGAGCTGCTATCTAATTAGCAAGGCTATGGAAATAGCCAGACAGAACGACTCCAGTAAAAAATGGTTCATATCTCGCAAGCCATATTTCCGATAAATATGGCAACCATAAAAATGGTGTCTCCGCATGTGGACGATGCCGGCACCCCCTTTTTATGGGAGCAGGACATTGCCCCAGGCGTGATATCAGCCAATGGGGAACTGGCAGACAGGTCATGAGTCCCCTCGTTCTGTAGCTAAATTCATAACTGTCACAATGAGAGCATTGGCGTCCGCCTACGACGCTCCCAGGCAAAGTTATGGCCAATATCCCCTTTGCTGGATAATTCTGATCCATGCAGGGGGAGTGGCAGTGCTTCCCTGTGGGGTCACTAAGGTAGGAGGGGACCTGGATCTGCCCAGGTTGATAACCCTACTTCGGCCATTTTCCAGCGTTCTTTCGCTGGGGGCACGTGTAGGAAACATCTGTGGGAGTTCCTGGAAACCTGGTCTACAGCGCCCCCCTGTGGCCAGACGCAACAAGGTAACTGCTGGAACTGTGTATGCCTGTTTGTAACCCATGCTTTGATTGTAACTGTACTCTGACATATGTATATTCTGTAGATTCCCTATTGTATATATTGTAGTTCTAGTGTGCTTTAGGCTGATTAAATTATATAATTAATCTTGGGCTGTTCTGTTATCTCGATCTTGAATCCCACGTCTGTGTGTTCGGCTAATAGTTACCGTGAAGCGGTTGGTGGCAGCGAGTTGTGCCAAGGATTATTGTGGGGAGGCCAGTGAGATTCGGGAAGATATTATATATTCCGCCCGCGGAGGTCGGGGGAATATTTACCCTACTCTCACCGGGGACCCTTCAATAATCGGCATAAGTAGTATAGCGGCCTCCTTGCTTATTGTCGGGCAATTCCATAATTGGCCTGACTATAAGAGGGGCGCTAGAGAGCGCGTCACGTGCTCTGTCTGTCGGTCGGGAGGTATAAAGGAGGGGTGACCCCACTTGTTACCCCCCGATTGTGACGTACTGGTAGCCAGCGCGGGGGATTTCTGAGTGACCCCCCCGGTGGTTTGTGACAATGACATAACAGCAGACAAGAGTAGCCGGATGAATTCTGAAGTGTACCGGGATATACTTTCAGCCCAGATTCAGCCAAATGCCGCAAAGTTGATCGGACGGCGCTTCATAGTACAGATGGACAATGACCCCAAGCATACAGCCAAAGCTACCCAGGAGTTCATGAGTGCAAAAAAGTGGAACATTCTGCAATGGCCAAGTCAATCACCAGATCTTAACCCAATTGAGCATGCATTTCACTTGCTCAAATCCAGACTTAAGACGGAAAGACCCACAAACAAGCAAGACCTGAAGGCTGTGGCTGTAAAGGCCTGGCAAAGCATTAAGAAGGAGGAAACCCAGCGTTTGGTGATGTCCATGGGTTCCAGACTTAAGGCAGTAATTGCCTCCAAAGGATTCGCAACAAAATATTGAAAATAAAAATTTGTTTGGGTTTGGTTTATTTGTCCAATTACTTTTGACTTCCTAAAATGTGGAGTGTTTGTAAAGAAATGTGTACAATTCCTACAATTTCTATCAGATATTTTTGTTCAAACCTTCAAATTAAACGTTACAATCTGCACTTGAATTCTGTTGTAGAGGTTTCATTTCAAATCCAATGTGGTGGCATGCAGAGCCCAACTCGCGAAAATTGTGTCACTGTCCAAATATTTCTGGACCTAACTGTATATACACTACACCATATGCACATGCACCTACTATAAACAGCATACATATTAAATACACATATCTATACACACTTATACAGGCATTACACACTGTATGTACATGTATAGTACACACATAGATCCACCACATGTACACTATTACTTACATCAGTATTTGTAAGCAATAGTGTACAGGAAAGAAACATAAACAGATAAAATCTATTATGGAAAGATCTGCACCTCTTTTGTGTTTTGTACCAACTTCTTGTTTTGGCTTACAAATTCCAAGCCCAAATCCAGGCCAAAATATGTGTGCGTGAATGTGTCCTTACAGTGTTACTATCCAAGGCCTGAAGAACGACTCCTCTGTAAAGTACATGGGTCACAGCAGCAATTGTCATACCCCCCCACCTTCTCGTATGTGTAGTGCTATTGACTGAAGCTGCCCAGATGGGAGCGCAAAAGGCCAATTCCTATGGAAAGGATTTATTTTTATACCCCCAGGATGGCAGCAGTAATATGGGATAGTGTTTTTAGGATTTCTCCAACAGTTCCTGCAACTTCAGCCGCTCAATAAAGAGATGTGATACAGGGGCGAGGTGTGACCACTGCTGCAATCCTTCTATCCTGCACTACTGCGGCCATTGCACTGGGGTCCTGGAGAGTTACACTACAGGGAGCACGGCGGAGGGGAGAAACAGGCAGGAGAGAGAAAGTCTGAATTTAACTCCATGAATTGTGAAAAACATATAGAATTCCATTATCGATACTTATCCGTGACTTTGTGATGAGCTTTTCCTGCAGAGTCTGAGATGATTAAATCACAATCTTCCATCTCTGACATGGAGGAAACGCTTGTCTTGTCCGGCATCTAAGGGGTCACAACTGCTGGGAAGAAGACTGCGCTGCTCAAGTGATCGCCTGCAGCTGGTGCGAGTGAGGATCCAACTGTGTCATCAGAGAGAAGATGATGATGTTATAAAGGAGAATGTGATGATGTCATAGAGAAGCCCACAACTAGCATAGCACTATCTCCTACAATTCATTTTTTGCAGTAGATTAAATACAGTAATAAGTTGTATGCATAAATATGTAAAGGAGTCATACTGGTGCTAATATACAGCAAAAGCTCATTTTATCTGTGCACAGATCTGACTCCTCTATATAGAAATTGGTTTAAAGGGAACCTGTCAGGTCTCTTCTTCCCTCCAACCAAGTATCATTCATATCTGTATGCCAAATCCCCCCCTAACCAGCCCTGTGTAATGCTATTTACTAACATCAATGCTTAAAAAATAAAGCTTTATAAAGTGCGCTGTTCCTGTGCTAATAAGGCTTCTGACTAGTGGACGGAGCGTCAGTTCCTCAGATTAGTGGCCCTCTTTCCCTGTGGGTGTGATAACATGATTTCCACACATTGGCGTCTCCGCAGCTCCTGAAAGTCTCGCTCATGGAGATCAGGTTATCACATCGGCTTTTTTTAAACATTGATTTTAGGAACTAGCATTACACAGGGCTGGTTAGGAAGGGGATTTTGGCATCCACATGTGACTGCTGCTGGGTTGGAGGGCATAGGTGACCTGACAGGTATTGATGACTACCTGCTGCAACCACTAGAGGGAGCATGGACGCTAATAGAATAAAGCCATACATTATATGTACTGTGTATACTCTATATACTGTATATACTATATAGACAAATGCACACACACTGCATACTGTATACTCTATACCTACAGATACTATATTTACACAAACCTGCCATATATACACCACATACAGATACACATAGACTTTATAGACGCCATACTTTACATATCTGAATATCTACACATCCACCTTATAAACACTGCATGTATATACAGTGGCTACATATGCTGAATACATATATATATATACAGTGCCTACAAGTAGTATTCAACCCCCTGCAGATTTAGCAGGTTTGATAAGATGCAAATAAGTTAGAGCCTGCAAACTTCAAACAAGAGCAGGATTTATTAACAGATGTATAAATCTTACAAACCAACAAGTTATGTTGCTCAGTTAAATTTTAATAAATTTTCAACATAAAAGTGTGGGTCAATTATTATTCAACCCCTAGGTTTAATATTTTGTGGAATAACCCTTGTTTGCAATTACAGCTAATTATCGTCTTTTATAAGACCTGATCAGGCCGGCACAGGTCTCTGGAGTTATCTTGGCCCACTCCTCCATGCAGATCTTCTCCAAGTTATCTAGGTTCTTTGGGTGTCTCATGTGGACTTTAATCTTGAGCTCCTTCCACAAGTTTTCAATTGGGTTAAGGTCAGGAGACTGACTAGGCCACTGCAACACCTTGATTTTTTCCCTCTTGAACCAGGCCTTGGTTTTCTTGGCTGTGTGCTTTGGGTCGTTGTCTTGTTGGAAGATGAAATGACGACCCATCTTAAGATCCTTGATGGAGGAGCGGAGGTTCTTGGCCAAAATCTCCAGGTAGGCCGTGCTATCCATCTTCCCATGGATGCGGACCAGATGGCCAGACCCTTTAGCTGAGAAATAGCTCCACAGCATGATGCTGCCACCACCATGCTTGACTGTAGGGATGGTATTCTTGGGGTCGTATGCAGTGCCATCCAGTCTCCAAACGTCATGTGTGTGGTTGGCACCAAAGATCTCGATCTTGGTCTCATCAGACCAGAGAACCTTGAACCAGACTGTCTCAGTCCTCCAAGTGATCATGAGCAAACTGTAGACGAGCCTTGACATGACGCTTTGAAAGTAAAGGTACCTTACGGGCTCGTCTGGAACGGAGACCATTGCGGTGGAGTACGTTACTTATGGTATTGACTGAAACCAATGTCCCCACTGCCATGAGATCTTCCTGGAGCTCCTTCCTTGTTGTCCTTGGGTTAGCCTTGACTCTTCGGACAAGCCTGGCCTCGGCACGGGTGGAAACGTTCAAAGGCTGTCCAGGCCGTGGAAGGCTAACAGTAGTTCCATAAGCCTTCCACTTCCGGATGATGCTCCCAACAGTGGAGACAGGTAGGCCCAACTCCTTGGAAAGGGTTTTGTACCCCTTGCCAGCCTTGTGACCCTCCACGATCTTGTCTCTGATGGCCTTGGAATGCTCCTTTGTCTTTCCCATGTTGACCAAGTATGAGTGCTGTTCACAAGTTTGGGGAGGGTCTTAATTAGTCAAAAAAGGCTGGAAAAAGAGATAATTAATCCAAACATGTGAAGCTCATTGTTCTTTGTGCCTGAAATACTTAAAACTTTAGGGGAACCAAACAGAATTCTGGTGGTTTGAGGGGTTGAATAATAAATGACCCTCTGAATAAACTTTTCACAATTTAAAAAAAAAAAAAAAAGAAATAACGTTCTTTTTTGCTGCAGTGCATTTCGCACTTCCAGGCTGATCTACAGTCCAAATGTCACAATGCCAAGTTAATTCCGAATGTGTAAACCTGCTAAATCTGCAGGGTGTTGAATACTACTTGTAGGCACTGTATATACACAGTATAATCAAACACATCATATATCTAAGTACATATATGTATGTTTAAAGGGAATCTGTCACCAGGTTTTTGCCACTTAATCAGAGCATCATAACATAGGGGCAGAGATCCTGATTCCAGCAATGTGTCAATTACTGTGCTGCTCAGTGTAGCTTTGATAAAATCACTGTTTAATCAGCAGTAGATTATCATTACAGGACTACTTGGCGTGCGTCAGGTAGTCCAGCATATCCATGAGCTCTGTATAACTGCTAGATCTGCAGCAGAGAAAGCAGTGATTTTATTAAAATTACAGTAAACAGCTCAGTAGGTGACATATCGCTGGAATCAGGGTCTCTGTCTCTACATTATGCTGCTCTCAGATGGGGAGCAAAAACCTGGTGACAGATTCCTTTTAAAATACACACATTACACATACAAGCTACGATGGAAGTATATACAGTATACATACACCACATACTATATATATACACAAATATGAGCTTTTCTTGCAGAGTCTGAGATAATTAAATCCCAACCTTACATCTGTGACATGGAGGAAACGCTTGTCTTGTTCAGCATCTAAGGAGACGCAACTGGTGGGAAAAGACTGCGCTGCTCAAGTGATCGCCTGCAGCTGGTGCGAGTGAGGATCCAGCTGTGTCATCAGAGAAAAGACATTGATGCCATAAGGGAAAAATGATGATGTCATAATGAAGAAGACGATGATATAAAAAAGAGAGAAATGAAAAAAATATTGGAATCCGGCTCCACAAATGTTAAACTTCTTTGTTCCTTACAGTGTGATACAAACCAAATGCAAAACCAATGCACCAAAAAAACGCATCAAAAAAGCAGCGTGCGCACAAGGTCTTACAGTGTGAGGCTATGTGCGCACGTGTGCGCTCTGCACCGCACCTAAAAGGTGCGCTTCAGAGCGCAGCTGAAAAGCTGCGTTCTGAAGCGCATGGTGCCGGCAGAGAACGTGCGCTCTGCATGCTGCCTCTCCCTATAGACAGCATGCAAACCTCACGGAAGAAGTGACATGTCACTTCTTAGAACGCAGCGATTCGGGCAGCAGCCGAATCGCTGCGTTCTAATAGGCCACGTGCGCACGGCTCCTGCACAATCTCCATAGACTGTGCAGGGGACGCAGGACGCATGCAGTTACGCTGTGCTGCAGATAGCAGCGTAACTGCATGTAATACGCACACGTGCGCACATAGCCTTATACAAACTGCAGCAAAAACGCATCACAAAAAGCAGAGTGCGCACAAGGCCTTACAGTATTATACAAACTGCAGCAAAAACGCATCACAAAAAGCAGCGTGCGCACAAGGCCTTACAGTATTATACAAACTGCAGCAAAAACGCATCACAAAAAGCAGCGTGCGCACAAGGCTGCGCACGTTGCGTAATTACATGCAGTTACGCTGCACTTTGTAGCGCAGCGTAACTGCATGCGTCCTGGGTCCTCAGCACAATCTATGGAGATTGTGCAGGAGCCGTGCGCACGTGGCGTCTTAGAGCGCAGCGCTTCGGCTGCTGCCCGAAGCGCGCGTTCTAAGAAGTGACATGTCACTTCTTCCGTGCGCTTTGCCGGCAGCCACTGCTCTGTCTATGGGAGGAGCTGCATGCAGAGCGCACGTTCTCTTCCGGCACCATGCGCTTCAGAACGGAGCTTTTCAGCTGCGCTCTGAAGCGCACCCTTTAGGTGCGGTGCAGAGCGCACACGTGCGCACATAGCCTACAGTGTTATACAAACTGCACCAAAAACGCATCACAAAAAGCAACGAGCACACAAGGCCTTAGGCTATCTGCGCACGTTGCGTACTTCACTGCAGAAATTTCTGCAGCAATCTGAAGAGCACACGTGCGCTTCAAATCGCTGCCGAAAATGTCCGTAGTGAAAAAAAAAGAAAGCCGATTCCATGCGCTCTGCCTGCTGCTCCTCCCATAGACAGAGCAGGAGCTGCCGGCAAAGCGCACGGAAGAAGTGACATGTCACTTCTTAGAACGCGCGCTTCGGACAGCAGCCGAAGCGCTGCGCACTAAGACACCACGTGCGCACGGCCCCTGCACAATCTCCATAGATTTTGCAGGGGATGCAGGACGCATGGTTATGCTGCGCTACAAAGCCTTACAGGTTATACAAACTGCACGAAAAACGCATCACAAAAAACAACGTGCGCACAAGGCCTTACAACGTTATACAAACTGCACCAAAAACGCATCACAAAAAGCAGCGTGCGCACAAGGCCTTATAGTGTTATACAAACTGCACACGACAATTTCCCTTCTGACCCAAACAACGCGTTTCAGATGTGAAGCCTCCTTAGCCATGTCCTTTGTTCCTATAGAGACTCCCAGGACTGGGAGTGACAGCAATATCTCTGCAGTTCATTATTTTCAGTACAGTATCTTTTTTGTAATCTGGAATTCATATTTATTTAGGTTTCTCTCTGTTACCTGTCACCGCCCCTCCCCCCAGCTCACACCAAACAGTATTTACCCAGCAATCTCTACTATTGTGCCTATGCTAAATGCCATAAATATGACCCTCCTGATACAAACATGGAGCCTAATTTTGGCCAGTTTTAGCCTGAAGCTATGAACGCTCTATTTGTTGCACATATCTGCAGCACACAGGTGGAATATTCGGGGCTCTGTCATTTCTTTATACCGGGTGACTTAGCTCAGAGATCTGAATCCTCTATAGATGATGACACGACACTACCTGCAGCCGCCAGCAGAGGGAGCACGGGCGCTGACTGCATAAGGCCATACACTCCATGTACCGTGTGACTGCTGCGCCCCTGCGGGCTCCTCCTTCCGGCCTCGGTCACCGCCCTCTTCCTGCTCCCGGCTGTCGTCCTTCTCTAGTGCTCCGGGCCGCCGGGGACAGGAGCGGAGGAGCGGTATGAGTTCCTGGGACCTCCGGTTACTGCAGCAGGACCGTTGGGGGCTCGCGCCATGCAGAGGACGTCGCGCAGCGTGATGACATCACATCGCGCGACCCTGCGTCTACATCGCGCGACCCTGCGTCCACTGTGAGACGTGATGTAGATGAGGAGATGGAGACTGCGGTGGACAGGAGCCTGGATTATTGTGAGTGTAAGCTTTTTATATTCTTATATTATTAGGCTACGGAATGGGGGACTGTAGGGGAGACTTCATAGTTATGGGGACATTATACTGGGTGCTGTAGAGGATATGCTACTGGGTGCTGTGGGGACATTATACTATATTGGGGTGTGTGGAGCATATTATACTGGGGGCTGTAGAGGATATGCTACTGGGTGCTGTGGGGACATTATACTATATTGGGGTGTGTGGAGCATATTATACTGGGGGCTGTAGAGGATATGCTACTGGGTGCTGTGGGGACATTATACTATATTGGGGTGTGTGGAGCATATTATACTGGGGGCTGTAGAGGATATGCTACTGGGTGCTGTGGGGACATTATACTATATTGGGGTGTGTGGAGCATATTATACTGGGGGCTGTAGAGGATATGCTACTGGGTGCTGTGGGGACATTATACTATATTGGGGTGTGTGGAGCATATTATACTGGGGGCTGTAGAGAATATGCTACTAGGTGCTGTAGAGGATATGCTACTGGGTGCTGTGGGGACATTATACTATATTGGGGTGTGTGGAGTATATTATACTGGGGGCTGTAGAGGATATTCTACTGGGTGCTGTGGGGACATTATACTATATTGGGGTGTGTGGAGTATATTATACTGGGGGCTGTAGAGGATGTTCTACTGGGTGCTGTGGGGACATTATACTATATTGGGGTGTGTGGAGCATATTATACTGGGGGCTGTAGAGGATATGCTACTGGGTGCTGTGGGGACATTATACTATATTGGGGTGTGTGGAGCATATTATACTGGGGGCTGTAGAGGATATGATACTGGGTGCTGTGGGGACATTATGCTATATTGGGGTGTGTGGAGCATATTATACTGGGGGTTGTAGAGGATATGCTACTGGGTGCTGTGGGGACATTATACTATATTGGGGTGTGTGGAGCATATTATACTGGGGGTTGTAGAGGATATGCTACTGGGTGCTGTGGGGACATTATACTATATTGGGTGTGTGGAGAATATTATACTGGGGGCTGTAGAGGATATGCTACTGGGTGCTGTGGGGACATTATACTATATTGGGTGTGTGGAGAATATTATACTGGGGGCTGTAGAGGATATGCTACTGGGTGCTGTGGGGACATTATACTATATTGGGGTGTGTGGAGCATATTATACTGGGGGATGTAGAGGATACGATACTGGGTGCTGTGGGGACATTATACTATATTGGGGTGTGTGGAGCATATTATACTGGGGGCTGTAGAGGATATGCTACTGGGTTCTGTGGGGACATTATACTATATTGGGGTGTGTGGAGCATATTGTATTGGGGGCTGTAGAGGATATGCTACTGGGTGCTGTGGGGACATTATACTATATTGGGGTGTGTGGAGCATATTGTATTGGGGGCTGTAGAGGATATGCTACTGGGTGCTGTGGGGACATTATACTATATTTGGGTGTGTGGAGCATATTGTATTGGGGGCTGTAGAGGATATGCTACTGGGTGCTGTGGGGACATTATACTATATTTGGGTGTGTGGAGCATATTGTATTGGGGGCTGTAGAGGATATGCTACTGGGTGCTGTGGGGACATTATACTATATTGGGGTGTGTGGAGCATATTGTATTGGGGGCTGTAGAGGATATGCTACTGGGTGCTGTGGGGACATTATACTATATTGGGGTGTGTGGAGCATATTATACTGGGAGCTGTGGGGGATATTATATTTCGACATCATATGATGTGGGGGATATACTGGGTTCTGTGGGGAAATCATATTATACTGGGGCTGTGGGGATTATTATACTGGAGCTGTGAGGACATATTATACTGGGGCTGTGGGGACATCGTATTATATGGAGGCTGTGTGCACAGCGTCGGACTGGCCCAGCGGAGCATCAGAGGATCCTCCGGTGGGCCCCCATGCTTTATATGGGGCTTGTTACCGCGGGCTGGGCAGGGGTGTTTAGCGGGCAGACTGGGCCCCCATGCTCTGATGGGCCCCCAGCCTTTCCATCATAAACTGCAGTGATCGCATAGAATAATCTGTGCTATCTCTGCAGTTTCCGTGGTTGTAGCAGGACCTGTGGTGACACAGTCATGTGACTCACCACAGGTCCTTGCAGGTGCGGACGTCCTTGTGCCTGAACCCTGCACAAAATGAGGTGCGCACAGGAGCTAGACTGCGCCTCTCATACTCAAATGTACGAGTGTCTTTTTCATGCTCGCGTACATTTGCACCGCACTGACATCCATCAACCCCGGGGCCACATGGAAGAAGAGGATGTGCAGGCACCAGGTAAGTGCTTCTGCCTCCCCCTTGGTGTGAGCCTCCCCCTTGCTGTGAGCCTCCTGCCTCCCGCTGCTGTGAGCCTCCCCCCTCCCGCTGCTGTGAGCCTCCCCCCTCCCGCTGCTGTGAGCCTCCCCCCTCCCGCTGCTGTGAGCCTCCCCCCTCCCGCTGCTGTGAGCCTCCCCCCTCCCGCTGCTGTGAGCCTCCCCCCTCCCGCTGCTGTGAGCCTCCCCCCTCCCGCTGCTGTGAGCCTCCTGCCTCCCGCTCTCATTATCTCTCTATCTCCCTGTGTCAGTCTGCACTGCACCTCTCAGATTTTCTCTCTTCCCCCTCCCCCAACCTAAATAACCTTTCAGAGAGGAGAGAAAAAAAAAACGGATGAGTTTTTTTTCTCAGGATCAGTTAGACCACAAACTGCAACACATCAGTCTGCATCAGTCACAAATCTGATTACAACTGATGGAAAAAAACTGAAGTGTAAAAGCAGCCTAACATATTATTATGACTTTACGCCCAACAACAAAATGGCTCCGCACTGTGATACTACATTTCATCATCCCTTATCCTGTTGGAAACGCCCAGATTGGGAGGGGGAGGTGGCATCACACACAGGGGAGCAGATTCTGCTCACTTTACTGCAGCTGTAATGTGAGCTGTTTCTACAATAGGATTCTGTAGGATTTCAGCAGCTGCTCCCCCTAGTGTTTAAGAGTGGAAAATATTTTTTTTTAAATTTTTCTGAATTAAAAAAAAAATATTATTTAAACATAACATTAATACTTTATATTTTTCAGTTATAATTTTTTT
The DNA here is from genome assembly GCF_048569485.1 of Anomaloglossus baeobatrachus. Taxonomy (NCBI): domain Eukaryota; kingdom Metazoa; phylum Chordata; class Amphibia; order Anura; family Aromobatidae; genus Anomaloglossus; species Anomaloglossus baeobatrachus. The sequence continues at coordinate 434,913,339 of NC_134356.1, forward strand.
TTACGACACCTTCCCTTTAAGGATACAGTGCTGGCCAAAAGTATTGGCACCCCTGCAATTCTGTCAGAGAATACTCAGTTTCTTCCTGAAAATGATTGCAATCACAAATTCTTTGGTATTATTATCTTCATTTATTTTGCTTGCAATGAAAAAACACAAAAGAGAATGAAACAAAAATCAAATCATTGCTCATTTCACACAAAACTCCAAAAATGGGCCAGACAAAAGTATTGGCACCCTTAGCCTAATACTTGGTTGCACAACCTTTAGCCAAAATAACGGCGAACAACCGCTTCCGGTAACCATCAATGAGTTTCTTACAATGCTCTGCTGGAATTTTAGAGCATTCTTCTTTGGCAAACTGCTCCAGGTCCCTGAGATTTGCCTTCTCCAAACTGCCATTTTGAGATCTCTCCACAGGTGTTCTATGGGATTCAGGTCTGGACTCATTGCTGGCCACTTTAGTAGTCTCCAGTGCTTTCTCTCAAACCATTTTCTAGTGCTTTTTGAAGTGTGTTTTGGGTCATTGTCCTGCTGGAAGACCCATGACCTCTGAGGGAGACCCAGCTTTCTCACACTGGGCCCTACATTATGCTGCAAAATTTGTTGGTAGTCTTCAGACTTCATAATGCCATGCACACGGTCAAGCAGTCCAGTGCTAGAGGCAGCAAAGCAACCCCAAAACATCAGGGAACCTCCGCCATGTTTGACTGTAGGGACCGTGTTCTTTTCTTTGAATGCTTCTTTTTTTTTTTTTTCCTGTAAACTCTGTTGATGGCTTTTCCCAAAAAGCTCTACTTTTGTCTCATCTGACCAGAGAACATTCTTCCAAAACGTTTTAGGCTTTATCAGGTAAGTTTTGGCAAACTCCAGCCTGGCTTTTTTTATGTCTCAGGGTAAGAATTGGGGTCTTCCTGGGTATCCTAACATACAGTCCCTTTTCATTCAGACGCCGACGGATAGTATGGGTTGACACTGTTGCACCCTCGGACTGCAGGGCAACTTGAACTTGTTTGGATGTTAGTCGAGGTTCTTTATCCACCATCCACACAATCTTGCGTTGAAATCTCTGGTCAATTTTTCTTTTCCTTCCACATCTAGGGAGGTTAGCCACAGTGCCATGGGCTTTAAACTTCTTGATGACACTGTGCACCGTAGACACAGGAACTTTCAGGTGTTTGGAGATGGACTTGTAGGCTTGAGATTGCTCATGCTTCCTCACAATTTGGAATCTCCAGTCCTCAGACAGGTCTTTGGTCTTCTTTCTTTTCTCCATGCTCAATGTGGTACACACAAGGACACAGGACAGACGCTGAGTCAACTTTAATCCATGTCAATTGGCTGCAAGTGTGATTTAGTTATTGCCAACACCTGTTAGGCTATGTGTCCACGTTGCTTTTTACCTGCTTTTTACCTGCTTTTTTGCTGCTTTTTCAACTGCAGCGTTTAATGGCAAAATAGATGTGTTCTGCTTTTCAAGCAAAGTCTATGGGAATTTGGGTTTCTTGTGCCCACTATGCAGTTCAAACTGCAGCCTTTTTCTGGCAGAAATTTGGACAAAAACTCAGCTTTGCAGTGCAAAACCCAAATGGCAAAAACAATTGACATGCAATTGTTTTTGCCATTTGCGTTTTGAACTGCAAAGCAGAGTTTTTGACCAAATTTCTGCCAGAAAAAGGCTGCAGTTTGAACTGCATAGTGGGCACAAGAAACCCAAATTCCCATAGACTTTGCTTGAAAAGAACAGTGCCAATACTTTTGTCCACCCCTTTTTATGTTTGGTGTGGAATTATATCCAATTTGGCTTTATGACAAATTTATTTATTTTTTTCATTGAAGACAAATGAAATGAAGATAATAATACCAAAGAATTTGTGATTGCAATCATTTTCAAGAAGAAACGGAGTATCATAGTATCATAGTTTTTAAGGTTGAAGGGAGACTCTAAGTCCATCTAGTTCAACCTGTAGCCTAACATGTTGATCCAGAGGAAAGCAAAAAACCCCCCAATGTGGCAAACAAGTTCCAATGGGGAAAAAATTTCCTTCCTGACTCCACATCCGGCAATCAGACTAGTTCCCTGGATCAATACCCTGTCATAAAATCTAATATACATAACTGGTAATATTAAATTTTTCAAGAAAGGCATCCAGGCTCTGCTTAAATGTTAGTAGTGAATCACTCATTACAACATCATGCGGCAGAGAGTTCCATAGTCTCACTGCTCGTACAGTAAAGAATCCTCGTCTGTGATTATGATTAAATCTTCTTTCCTCAAGACGTAGCGGATGCCCCCGTGTTCCAGTCGCAGGCCTAGGTGTAAAAAGATCTTTGGAAAGGTCTCTGTACTGTCCCCTCATATATTTATACATTGTGATTAGATCCCCCCTAAGCCTTCGTTTTTCCAAACTAAATAACCCCAAGTTTAATAACCTGTCTTGGTATTGCAGCCCACCCATTCCTCTAATAATCTTGGTCGCTCTTCTCTGCACCCTCTCCAGTTCAGCTATGTCCTTCTTATATATCGGTGACCAGAATTGTACACAGTATTCTAAGTGCGGTCGCACTAGTGACTTGTACAGAGGTAGAACTATATTTTTTTCATGAACACTTATACCTCTTTTAATACATCCCATTATTTTATTAGCCCTGGCAGCAGTTGCCTGACACTGTCCACTAAAGTGAAGTTTACCATCCACCCATACACCCAAGTCTTTTTCTGTGTCTGTTTTACCCAGTGTTCTACAATTAAGTACATAATCATAAATGTTATTTCCTCTACCCAAGTGCATGACCTTACATTTATCTACATTAAACTTCAATTGCCACTTCTCAGCCCAATCCTCCAATTTACATAAATCTCCCTGTAATATAAAATTATCCTCCTCTGTATTGATTACCCTGCAGAGTTTAGTATCATCTGCAAATATTGAAATTCTACTCCGCATGCCCCCAACAAGGTCATTTATAAATATGTTGAAAAGAAGCGGGCCCAATACTGACCCCTGCGGTACCCCACTATGAACTGAGACCCAGTCCGAGTACGTACCATTAACCCCTTAACGACCGCGGGCCGTAAAATTACGTCCTAAATGACATAATCTTACTGCCCGCGGTCCTCCGGCGGCAGCATGCCGCGATCGGCACACATCTCAGCTGATTTTCACAGCTGAGATGTGTGCCTGCTAGGCACGAGCAGAATCGTTATCTGCTCGTGCCGATTAACCCCTTATATGGCGCTGTCAATACATGACAGCGCCATTATAAGCGCAATCGCGGTAAAGTTTTACTTACCGCCGAAACCGGAAGTCACGTGACGCGATCACGTGACTCCCGATAGTTGTCATGGTAGTACAGGGTCATGTGATGACTCCTGTACTACACATGAATTGGTTTCACTTTCGCTGTGCCCGGGGCACAGCAAAAGAGAAAGACAGCGTATCTGCTGTTTACAGCCTTCCAGCTGTGATCAGCAGATACTGCAGAGCGATCGGAATGCTGATCGCAATAGCCCCCTAGGGGGACTAGTAAAATAAAAAAAAAAAGTAAAAAAATAAGTTTTAAAAAATTAAAAAAAAACAAAAAAACCTAAAAGTTCAAATCACCCCCCATTCGCCCCATTGAAAATTAAAGGGTTAAAAAAATAAAAAATATACACACATTTGGTATCGCCGCGTTCAGAAACGCCCGATCTATCAAAATATAAAATCAATTAATCTGATCAGTAAACGGCGTAGCGGCAAAAAAATTCCAAACGCCAAAACGACGTTTTTTTTGTCGCCACAACTTTTGCGCAAAATGCAATAAGAGGCGATCAAAACGTAGCATCTGCGCAAAAATGGTACCGTTAAAAACGTCAGCTCGAGACGCAAAAAATAAGCCGTCATTGAGCCTAAGATCCCGAAAAATGAGAACGCTACGGGTCACGGAATATGGCGTAAAACGTGCGCCACCTTTTTCGGACAAACTTCCGATTTTTTTTTAACCCCTTATATAAAAGTAAACCTATACATGTTTGGTGTCTACGAACTCGCACTGACCTGAGGCATCACACCCACACATCAGTTTTACCATATAGTGAACACAGTGAATAAAATATCTCAAAAACCATAGTGCTATCGCACTTTTTTTGCAATTTTTCAGCATTTGGAATTTTTTTGCCATTTTCTAGTACACAATATGGTAAAACTGATGGTTTCATTTAAAAGTACAGCTCGTTCCGCAAAAAATGAGCACTCACATGACCATATTGACTGAAAAATAAAAAAGTTACGTCTCTCAGAAAAAGAATGGCGAAAAAAAAAAACGGAAAGCAAAAAATCGGCCGGTCGTGAAAGGGTTAATAACCACCCTTTGTTTCCTATCACTTAGCCAGTTTTTAACCCAGTTACACATATTTTCCCCTATCCCCATTATTCTCATTTTATGTACCAACCTTTTGTGTGGCACCGTATCAAAAGCTTTTGAAAAGTCCATATACACAACATCCACTGCATTTCCCTGGTCCAGGCTTGAACTTACTTCTTCATAGAAGCTGATCAAATTAGTTTGACAGGATCGATCCCTCATAAACCCATGTTGATACTCTGTCATAAGGTTATTTTTCTTGAGATACTCCAGTATAGCATCTCTCAAGAAACCCTCAAGGATTTTACCAACCGTAGAGGTTAAACTTACCGGCCTATAATTTCCCGGCTCAGTTTTTGTCCCCTTTTTGAATATTGGCACCACATTTGCTATGCGCCAGTCCTGCGGTACCGACCCTGTTATTAAGGAATCTGAGAAGATTAAAAATAATGGTCTATCTATCACAGAACTCAATTCCTGTAGTACTCTGGGGTGTATGCCATCCGGGCCCGGAGATTTGTCAACCTTAGTGATTTCGAGGCGGCGGCGTACTTCCTGCTGGGTTAAGCAGGTAATATTCAAGGGTGAATTTATGGTATCACTGGTCATGTCATCTGCCATGGCATTTTCTTGTATAAAAACCGTAGAAAAAAAGTCATTCAGCAGGTTGGCTTTACCCTCATCCCCTTCCACCATTTCACCAAGACTATTTTTAAGGGGGCCAACACTATCGCTTTTCAGTTTTTTACTGTTTATGTAGTTAAAGAATATTTTAGGATTATTTTTACTTTCTCTCGCAATGAGTCTCTCTGTCTCAAACTTAGCTAACTTAATTTGCTTTTTACATATTTTATTTAATTTTCTATAATTATATAATGCCTCATCACTACCTACCCTCTTTAATTCTTTTAAGGCTTTCTGTTTTTCTTTTATTGCTTCCCTTACAGCTCTATTTAGCCATAGGGGTTTCCTCCTATTTCTAGCATGTTTGTTCCCATAGGGTATATTTTCTGCACAAGCCCTATTCAGGATGCTCATAAAAGTCTCCCATTTGCTTTGTGTACTTTTATTACTTAGTACATCATCCCAGTTTATTGCACTAAGATCATCTCTCAACCGTTTAAAATTTGCTTTCCTGAAGTTTAGTGTCCTTGTAGCCCCTCTACTAGACATCTTACTAAAGAATACATGAAAACTTATTATTTTGTGATCACTATTCCCCAAGTAACCGCCAACTTGTATATTTGATATGCGGTCTGGCCTATTGGTTAGTACAAGGTCTAGTAGTGCTCCCCCTCTTGTGGGGTCCTGTACCATTTGTGAAAGGTAATTATCTTTCATTGTTATCAAAAATCTATTTCCTTTGCTGGAACTGCAAGTTTCTGTTCCCCAATTTATATCAGGATAGTTAAAGTCCCCCATAATAATTACCTCTCCGAGACTCGCTGCTTTATCAATTTGCTTTATGAGGAGATTCTCTACCTCTTCCATAATATTCGGCGTCTTATAACACACCCCTATCAGTATTTTATTATTCATTCTCCCCCCCCTTATCTCCACCCATAGGGACTCTACATTCTCAGTACCCTCACATATGTTGTCACGCAGGATGGGTTTTAAGGATGATTTTACATATAGACACACACCTCCCCCTCGCTTATTTGTACGGTCATTCCTGAATAGGCTATAACCCTGTAAATTAACAGCCCAGTCATAGCTCTCATCCAGCCATGTCTCTGATATCCCCACTATATCATAATTTTCTTCCAACAATATTAATTCTAATTCCTCCACCTTATTTGTGAGGCTTCGGGCATTAGTGTACATGCACGTTACGTATGACTCTGTACCTGTATTCCTGCTTACTGTATTAACTGTCCTAACCCTTCCCCCCGTACCACCCCCAATTTCATTACTTGTGCCCTGGTCACTATCTGCACTACATTCCCCTTCTATAAAGTGAATACCCTCGCCCCCCATTCTCTGAGAGAATTGCAGGGGTGCCAATACTTTTGGCCAGCACTGTATGTGCACACGTTGTAGATTTGGTGCAGACAATCTGCATGTTGCGTATTTGCTACATTTTTTGCTGCATTTTAATGCTTTTTTTCATTATTTTCAATGGTAAAAACGCAGAAAGAATTTTTCTGCAACAAAATCTGCAAGGGCAAAATCCTGAACGTGTGCACAACAAATCAGGATTCTCATAGACTTTGCTGGCGTCAGGATTTCCTTGCAGATTTCTGAAAATCTGCAAGAAAAAAACATGGCAAAAACGCACCATGTGCACACAGCTTAGGCTAGTTTCACACTTGCGTCGTTTGGCAGCCGTCGCAATCCGCCGCTTTGGGAAACAGCGCAATCCGTTAACGGGTGTGTGCTGTTTCTCATAGACTTTTATTGACGACGCATTGCGACGGATGGCCTTGCGTTGTATCCGCCTTCCGACGTTGCGTTGCGTCCGCCGGGCAGAAAGAATGCAGCATGTAGCGTTTTTCTGCGCTTCCCAGAGCGTCAAAAAAACGCAATGTGCAGGATTCCGTTGGCGTCCGTCGTTTTTATAATGGAAGCCTATGGTGACGGAATCTGTCATTTGACGGATTCCTGTGACTGATCTGTCTTTACACAACTGAGCATGAGTTGAGTAAATCGCTGAAAAAAAAGCTACAACGGATTGCGTTGTTTTGCAGGATCCGTCGCATCAGTTGTGCCACTATATGCAACGCATCCGTTACATCCGTCACACAACGCAATGTGTCGGATGCCGCACAACGCAAGTGTGAAACTAGCCTTAAACGGAATCTGTCAGCAGGTTTTTGCTATGTATTCTGAGAGTACCATAAAGTAGGAGCAGAGACTCTGATTACAGTGATGTCACCTTTTCAGCTGTGTTTTGCTGCTTTAATACAATCAGTGTTTTATCAGCAGGAGATTATCACTACAGGACAAGTGGTCTTGTGAATCCTAGTCCAGCTGCCCCCAGTCCGAATTATCAGCTCTCTGTCACTATACATTGTACACAGAAGGCTGTGATGTGTGCAGGGTTATACACAGCTCAGAAACTGAGCTCTGCTAGATCTGCAGCAGAAAAAGCTGTGACTCTCATAACTGCTGCATCCAGTAGACTAAGGGCAGCAATACACGAGACGATATATCGTACGATCACATGAGCGTTCGCACCCGCCCCGTCGTTTGTGCGTCACGGGCAATTTATTGCCTGTGTCGCACAAAGTCGTCAAATCCCCGTCACACGTACTTACCTCCCTAACGACGTCGCTGTTGGTAGCGAACATCCTCTTCCCGAAGGGGGAGGGACGTTCGGCGTCACAACGACGTCACACAGCGGCCGCCCAATAGAAGCGGAGGGGCGGAGATGAGCGGGACGTAACATCCCACCCACCTCCTTCGTTCCTCATTGCCGGCAGCCGCAGGTAAGTTGTGTACGTCGTTCCCGGGGTGTCACACGGTACGACATCTCTAACGATGCCAGATGTGCGTCACGAATTCCGTGACCCCGCTGACATATCGTTAGATATATCGTACCATGTAACGCCGCCCTAAGGCTACATTCACATGACTGATCCGTTTTTTGCGGGCCGCAAAAAATTAACCTTTTTTTTCACGGATGCATCCGTTCCATGTACGGTCCGTGAGTCATCCGTGTGCCTTCCAATTTTTTTGCGGACCGCAAAAAACGGAAGCAGCTAGAAAGATTAATAGATGAGTAGATGTAGAGATGCATAGATAGAGATAGAGGGATGAATGAATGAATGAAAAAATGAATGAATAGAGGGAGAGATAGATGAGAAAGACATAATGTCCTACGCCCCTGCATATTCTAAGCTGGCACCCTTTAGTGACTTTCATGTGGCACTAAAGGGTGCTTAGCATTGTATTTAGGCAAAAAAATAAATAATTAAAAAAAAACAACGTGGGGTCCCCCCTATCTTTTGTAGCCAGGTAAAGCAGACGGCTGCAGCCTGCAGACCACAGTTGGCAGCTTCAACTTGGCTGGTAATCCAAAACAGAGGGCACCCCACACTGTTATTTTACATTAACTAAATAATTAAAAACAAAAAACGTGGGGTGCCCCCCAAATTGGATCACCAGCCAAGGTAAAGCGGACAGTTGTGGTCTGGTATTCTCAGACTAGGGAGGTCCATCGCTATTGGCCCTTCCCAGCCTAAAAATAGCAGGCCACAGCCGCCCCAGAAGTGGCGCATCCATTAGATGTGCCAATCCTGGTGCTTCGCCCGACTTATCCCGTTGCCCTGGTGCTGTGGCAAACGGGGTAATATATGGGGTTGATGCCAGATGTGTAATGTCACCTGGCATCAGGCCCTGGGGTTTGTGATGTCATGGCGTCTATCAGATACCCGACATCACAAACCCAGTCAGTAATTAAAAAAAATAGACAACAAAAAGTTTTATTTGAAAAAACACTCCCCAAAACATTCCCTCTTTCACCAATTTGTTGAACAGAACAATCAAATCTGGGTCAGGCAAAATCCAATAAGGGGGACCCACGACGATCAATACCATAGTCAATGTCCCGGTAAATGAAGAACAGAACGTTCCCCATTGGCTGGGAGAGTAGTGCAGTGACCTGAACTAACATCATGAGGTCATCCCAGGTCACTGCAGGGGATGACGAGCGCTGCCATCAGGAGGTTAGATGAGATCATTACCTGCTGTGACGATCTCCTGCGCTCCTGACGTCAGCGCTGTCACTGACTTCCATTGGCTGCCGCATTCACAGCAGTATTGCGGGAGCCCGTGATGTCACCGCTAGTGACAGTCTCGGGCCGCCCGCGAGACGTGATATGAGAACGCGGTGGGCATAGAAGGCAGTGACAGCGCTGACGTCAGTAGTGCAGGAGATCGTCACAGCAGGTAATGATCTGACCTAACCTCCTGACAGCAGCGCTCGCCATCCCCGCGGCTGCCCCGCACTGCAGGGTGAGAAGCTGCTGATACTGCACTGCGGGCAGACACTGACACTGCTGTGCAGGCAGCCGCGGGGTTGGAGCGGGACACAGACTGCACAGGCACCCGACGGAGGTCACACAGAAGTGCTTCCATGCGGCTTCCGGGGATTTTGCAGTCCCATTGACTTCTATTGAGTCACGGTCCGTTATCACGGGACAGAATAGGATATGTTCCATATTAACGGAACGGACATACGGCATCCGATGTGTTTTTCTGTAGGATCGGATGCTCACGGAAGTGCTTCCGTGTGCCATCTGATCCTACACAAAAGACATTGAAAAGATGCTCCTGTCCGTGGGTCCGCAAAAAACAGGAACTCACCAGGACAAACGGAACGGTCATGTGAATGAGCCCTTAGTGATACATCGCTGGAATCGGGGTCTCTGTCCCCACATCATGGTGCTGTCAGATTCCGTAGCAAACCCTGCTGACAGATTCTCTTTAAGCATTGGCATAGTCTAAACAGAACACAAGCAATTTAGCAGTTATTTTCTGGAAGGTCTGAAAAAGCAAAGTCCTGTGTGTAACTTGTGTGCGGAGAATCCCAGTATATGTGGTGAGATGCTGAGAACATCTTATATAATGCACGGAAATCTCCCATATGCTGAAAAAGCTTTCTCAGATAGAAGCCTTGCTGGTTTTTGGGGGGATTCTTTTCAGACGTCCTGCAAATCATGGGTCTGACAGCCAGGAGAATTTTTCCCTTTTAATAACTTAAAAGCACTAGTTGTGTAATGGAAGCAGCGGCAGCTTTGGTGACTTAGAAGCAGTGACCGGGGGAAATATTCGCCGTAGTCGTCCATTCTGCAGCATCTGCAGCAGCTGTTACCCGGTTATCTGTGCGGTGACCAAAAGCTTGTAATGTTACAGAGCAGCATTACTGGTCGGCTGGTTGCTCCAACCGCGCCATGCGTGGAGACATGACAGTGCCCTCTATCCTTGTATGGATCAAAAATGTAATGTTAAAGAGATTTTTTTCAAAACATGACCTGTTTATTAACCCCTTAGTGATGGAGCTAATTTTCACCTTAATGACCATAGCAAATTTTGCAATTCTGACCAGTGTCACTTTATGAGGTTATAACTCTGGAACACTTCACCTGATCCCAGTGATTCTGAGATTGTTTTTTCATTACATATTGTACTTCATGTTAGTACTAAATTTTGGACAATATTTTTTGCGTTTATTTATGAAAAAATTGAATTATGGCGAAAATGTTAAAATTGTTGCAATTTTTAACTTTTGAATTTTTATACCGTTAAAACAGAAAATTCTCTGACACAAAATAGTTAATAAATAACATTTCCCACATAGCCCCGCCCCCACGCCTGGTCTGCCGCCCCCTCTATCCTGCTGCTACCATCACTCAAGGCATTGTGCTGTGGTTATAGTTCAGCCGCTTTTGGGGAAGTGTCTTGGGCTAATATTGATCCCTTTACATTGTCCCTTATACTCTCCCTCTGGCTGCGGATATTTACCATTTATCTTATATTTACTATATGTCTATATATCCACACATACCGTATTAGCAGGCTCTACTGCCATCTACTGGCCATTTCCAGGTACTTTTGTGGGTCATGTTTCTGGGCAAGGATTTTTTCTATTCTTTCCTTGCTAACATTGTGCCCCTGTTCACTTTTTTTGTATTAATAAAAGATCTTGGTATTTTACTATATACTTCTTGTGGTCCTCGTGCTTTGTGTATGCCTCATTTTTTACCATCTTACACTGTCATAGAGTATCACAGAATGTAGGTGGTATATGTCATTATTGACCAGTTCCTTTGGGAGTATGTTTTGTAGGTTTATATAACATTTCCCACATGTCTACTTTACATCAGCGCAATTTTTGAAACAAACTTTTTTGGGGTAAGGAAGTTAGAAGGGTTCAACGTTCATCAGCATTTTCCCAGATTTTCAACAAAATTTACAAAATCTTTTTATTAGGGACATCACATTTGAAGTGACTTTGGGGGACCAAAGTGACAGAAAATACCCAAAAGTGAAACCATTCTAAAAACTGCACCCCTCAAGGTACTCAAAACCAGATCCAACAAGTTTATTAACCCTTCAGGTGCTTCCCAGGAACTAAAGCAATGTGGAATGAAAAAAAAATATATACCGTATTTTTCGGATCATAAGACGCACTTTTGCTCCCAAAAATTTGTGAGGAAAATGAGGGGTGCGTCTTAAAATTTGAATATAGCTTTACCGGGGGGGCCTGTTTGTGTGGCGACCGGGTGCCTGTGGCTGTGTACGAACGGCAGCCGGGTGCCTGTGCTTGCGTGCGGGCAGTAGCCAGGTGCCTGTCGGTGCCGGTTGCCTCTCTGTGCGGGTGGGCGGGTGGCCTGCTGGCTGCCACTCTGTGCGTGGCGCAGACGGCTGTGCGGCAGGTTTCCCAGTGTGTCCGCGGTCCCAGTTTCAAATGATGGCGCAAGGAGTCAGTGCGTGCGCAGATGGAGCTCTTGGATGAGAGCTCCATCTGCGCATGCACCGCTCCAGGCGCCATCATTTGAACCGGGACCGCGGACAGATTGGGACACTCACCAAACCAGCCTGCTGCACCACTCATCCACCGCTGCTGCTGACACTACTGACCCGTCACGCCTGCCACCACGGACCTCCGCTGCCACCACAGACCTGCCGCGGCTGCCAGCACAACCTCTGCCTCCTGTGACCCTGCTTCACCACCACTGCTGCCCCCCTCCGGTAAGACAACACAGGAGAATAAGACAGACCCCATTTTTATTTTTTTTACCTTTTTTATCTCTAAATTTGGGGTGCGTCTTATAATCCGGAGCGTCTTATAAAGCGAAAAATACGGTATATACATTTTACCTAAAATTGTTGCTCTAGCGCCAATTTATTTACTTTTAGAATATGTAACACAACAAAATGGAGTACAAGATTTGTTCCCCAGTTTCTACTGAGCACGCTGATACCCCACATGTGGTCATAGACCTCTGTTTGGACAAATGGGAGGACCTGGAACAGAAAAAGCAATATTTGAATTTTGGAAAGCAAATTTGGCTGAAATACATTGCGGGTACCATGTTCCATTTGCAGGGCCCCTAAGGCACCTAAACAGCAGAAACCCCCACTAGTGACTGCATTCTGGAAACTAGACCTCTCAAGGATTTCATCCAGGGGTATTGTGAGCATTTTGAACCCACAGATACTTCACAGAATTTGATAACATTAGGCCATCATATTGAAAATTTTCATTTTTTTTCACAAAAATGTTGCTTTAGCACCAAATTTCTCACTTTTTCAAGTGGTAACGCCAAAAAGTAGACCCCACAGTTTGTTACCCAATTTCTTATGAGTGCAAGGATACCCCACATGTGGCCAAAAACCTCTGTTTCGACAAACACTAGGGCTCGGAATGGAAGGAGCACCATTTGAATTTTGCAAAAACCTGAAATTAATTGCGGGCACCATGTCGAACTTGCAGGGCCCCTAGGGTGCCTACACAGCAGAAATCCCTCACAAGTGACTCCAATTTGGAAACCAGATCCCTCAAGGATTTTATTCAGGGGTATAGTGAGCATTTTGAATCCCCAGGGGCATGACAAAAATGTTGCTCTAACAGCAAATTTCTCACTTTTAGGCTATGTGCCCACGATCCAGCGACACTGAGTCTGCAAGAGTTGTGAGTGTTGTCCATGGAAGAACGTAGCTGGCCGTGACCACGATCCAGGTTCGGGCTGCTGCTGACTTTAGCTCTATTCTCTCGTCTCCGCAGCATAAATTGACATGCTGCAGCGCCAGATGTCAGTTTATGCTGTGGAGAAAATATGCACAGTGGGCACGGGATTTCTAAAAATCCGTCCACTGTGCTTGTACTGCACAATGCAGCGTTATGGATGCAGCGAAAACACAGCGTCCAAAACACTTGAAACCCTAATCGTGGGCACACAGCTAGGAAGCTAGCAAAAGCTAGGAAGGATGGAAGGATAGATAGACAGATGTCAAACGCATATAATGTTCCACCCCCTGGATATTCTAAGCTAGCACCCTTTATTGACTTTCATGTGGCACTAAAGGGTGCCTAGCCTTTTATTTTGCCAAAAAATAAATAATTTAAAAAAAAAATCGACGTGGGGTCCCCATTTTTGATAGCCAGCTAAGGTAAAGCAGATGGCTGCAGCCTGTAAACCACAGCTGGCAGCTTTACCTTGGTTGGTAATCCAATTTAGAGGGCACCCCAGGCTCTATTTTATAATTATTTATAAATAAATAATCAAAAAAAAAGTGGTGTCCCCCCAAATTGGTTCACCAGCTAAGGTAAAGCGGAGAGCTGTGGTCTGGTATTCTCAGGGTGAAAAGGTCCATAGTCATTGGCCCTTCTCAGCCTAAAAATAGCAGGCCGCAGCCGCCCCAGAAGCGGCGCATCCATTAGATGCGCCAATCCTAGTTCTTCGCCCCGACTCATCCCGTTGCCCTGATGCGGTGGCAAACGGGGTAATAAATGGGGTTGATACCAGATGTGTAATGTCACCTGGCATCAAGCCCAGCAGTTTGTCATGGCGTCTATCAGATACCAGACATCACCAACTGTCAGTAATAAAGAAAAAAAATAGGCTACAAAAAAAAAAATTATTTGGGAAAAAAACACTCCCCAAAACATCCCCTCTTTCAGAGAAGGGCACCACGGTGGCTCAGTGGTTAGCACTGCAGTCTTGCAGCACTGGGGTCCTGGGTTCAAATCCCACCAAGGACAACATCTGCAAGGAGTTTGTATGTTCTCCCCGTGTTTGCGTGGGTTTCCTCCGGGTACTCCGGTTTCCCCCCACACTCCAAAAACATATGCATAGGGAACCTAGATTGTGAGCGCCAATGGGGACAGTGCTGCCATTGTATGTAAAGCGCTGTGGAATTAACAGCGCTATAAAAATGAATAAATATTATTATTATTATTATTTCACCAATTTATTGTAAAAAAAAACCCCCCAAAAACTGGTTTCCTGTAATCCATTTTGGATGAGGAGTTAGAGAAAGAAGCCGACGTTCTTCAGAAGAGGTTTGTACAGAGGGGATATAAATATGACTGTATCCACAAGGGATGTAATCGGGCTAAGAGCAGTAAGAGGAGAGATCTTGTAATCCCCCAAAATAAATCAATAGAACAAGGAACTGTTCATCTTATTACAAACTATCATGGGAGATGGAATGATATGATTAAGATATTTCAGAAATATTGGCCGATATTACATCAGGATCAGGATATCAAGAAATTCATATCAGACACTCCAACTATAACGGCCAGAAGGAATAAAACCATTAGAGAGTGTATTGTACGGAGCCACTATGTACCATCTAAGTCTAAATATCTTTTTCAATCCTCAGGTCCAAAGTGGGGATCATGGATATGTGGTGGTTGTTCCATCTGTCCTGTTATTTTGAAGACGAAAACCTGGAACTCTGCAAAAACTCAGGAATATGAGATCGTTCATCATATCAACTGCAGGACAGAAGCAGTGGTGTATCTTGCGATGTGCCCTTGTGGATTGTCCTATGTGGGTATGACCTCAAGAGAATTGAGGGTTCGTGTACAAGAACATATTCGAGACATCAAATCTGCGTATGAAATTAAACCCGAGGATCATGAGCAATCAAAAGGTTAAAACCGTTGGCAAGACACTTTCGAGATAAACATCCAAATTCATGGAAAGGTTTGAGAGTTCAAGGAATTGATAAGATCCATTTGGGATCAAGAGGTGGTGATATTAAGACACGTCTACTACAGAAGGAATGTCATTGGATTACGATTCTGCGGACAATGTCACCTTTTGGCCTCAATGAACAATGGGATTTTGGTAGTTTCCTCTAATATGTGAAGTTTTCTTATGATTTGTGGTTTGTGATTAAAGTCTTAAATTAAAGGGATGGGATTATTGTATATAATGGTAATTGTTATGAATTTTAATATATTTTGTATGATTAAAGATCGTTGTTTTTATGAGTAGTGAGTATATAGTGTGTCCACCGCCATTAACTTGAGAACGGCTGCAGCTATAGGCATTGAAGTGGTGTCTAGGTATAGTAAAGTAGCCATGCGCTACGCAATGAAACCACCTATAGCGCAACCTGGTGGAAAACAACGGAGTTAGCGTGTTTATTTCGAAAACGGAACGAGAGAGAAAAAGGAATTACAAAGTTGTAGGGCATCATCAATTCAATATGAATCGACACCTTGCATACAGAAATGCTACGATTAGAATGTGTAAAACTCACAAGGCTGAAGGTTTTAGAGGAGGAAAAAAGGGAAAATAAAATTTTTAAGGAAAAAATGTGGTCATGACACACTGTTAAGGGGCGAGGATCTGCTGCTGACACTGTATGGGGGTAATTTAACAAAAAAATGGCGTGCGGTTCCGCCAATTTTGATAACCAGCCAAACTAAAGTCTCACAGCTGGGGGCTGGTATTCTCAGGCTGGGGAGACCCACGTTATTGGAACCCCACAAGGCTAAAAATATCAGCCAGCAGCCACCCAGAATTGCCGCATCCATTAGATGCGACAGTCCTGGGACTTTTCCCAGCTCATCCCGATTGCCCTGATGCGGTGGCAATCGGGGTAATAAGGAGTTAATGGCAGCAGCCCATAGCTGCCACTAAGTCCTAGCTTAGTGATGGTAGGTGTCTGAGACCCCCCTTTATTTGAAATAAAAGACAAAAAAACACCCTCTTTCACCACTTTATTAACCCCTAAAACACCCAGGTCCGATGTAATCCACACGATGTCCCACGACGCATCCAGCTCTGCTACATCTGACAATCACAGAGAGCAGCCATAGAACACGACCGCTCTCTGTGAGGGTCAGGCTGCAAGTGAAGTGAGCTGCGTGGGATCAGCGGTGACTCCAGCTGTCACCGCACATCACCTGACTGAAGTCACCGCGGATCTTGGGGTCACTTCAGTCACGGACAGATTTGCGGCAACAGCTGGAGGAGTCCCTCTGTATATTCGCCTCTCCTCAGTCCACACAGCATCGCTCGCTTCCTGTCTGTGTGCCAGCTGACTTGTGTGGAGCCGTGTGTACAGTGATGACGTCATCGCTGTGCTCACCGCTTTCCACACACATTAGCGAGCCGGCAGACAAGAGGAAACCGCAATGCTGCAGGGGAGCAGTGCGTATACTGTACTTATTCACTGCCACCCGCGCTGATGATGGTGCACGGGGGGCAGTGAATACAGCCACACATGATCACTCCAGGCTGTAGTTGCCTGGGGTGATCACACTGGCTGGCTCTTTAGTATGCGCGCATCCCCCGCCCATGATGAGATGATGGGCATGCATATCAGATGAGCAGGCCCACGTGGTCAGGGTAGCGCTGCTACACCCTGCTCCACCACCACCGCACCCTCCTTCACCCGCTCCACCACCACCGCAGCCGTCGGACTATAAGACGCACCCCCCACTTTCCCCCAAAATTTGGGGGGAAAAAAAGTGAGTCTTCTAGTCCGAAAAATACAGTATATATTATACAAATCCACTAAGGGGATCCGCATGTATAATAATCATGGCTGCAATTGATGTATATAGGTTAAAGATTTTTTGTATGAATGTTTTTTTTGGGGTTGTTATATTCATATATGTGCATAACAAATATATAAAAAATATTATTGTTCGGATGGGTTGTGTGGTTACATATGTGAGTATACATGTTGGTATATATGGTTATAGGTTGCACTCTTGTACATGTATGTGGTAATAAATTAAATTATATATTATATCATATGTTTTTTCACAATGTTATGGTTATTTTTATTTTCACTTTTCATTTTTAATTTTATTTTATATAAAATAAATATTTCACATTATTAGTATTTTATAATCAACTGGGTATTATGTGTGATGTGAATACAGATCTGGTGGGGGGTTGGGGGCATATAGATCTGGTGGGGGGGGTTGGGGGCATACATATTTGGTGGGGAGGCTGGGGGCATACAGATCTTGTGGGGGGCCAGGGGCACACAGATCTAGTGTGGGGGAGCTGGGTGCATACAGATCTGGTAGGGGGGAGCTGGGGGCATACAGATCTGGTGGGTGGAGCTGGGGGCATACAGATCTGGTGGGTGGAGCTGGGGGCATACAGATCTGGTGGGGGGGGGGGGCTGGGGGCATACAGATCTGCGGGGGGCTGGTGGCATACAGATCTGGTGGGGATGTTGATGTCCTCTGCAGTAATGAGCAGATTGTGCTCCTGCTGGTTCCCTTCTGTCCCCTATTATGCGTGTCTCACCTGTCCTCCGTGCCTGCGGAGCCTCCAGCTGCAGCACACAGACTCCTCCGTGATAGCGTCACGTATAGGAAGCGGCCGCTGCAGGTTGATGTCATGGCTGTACTGCATTTTAATGCTTTATGGCGCCACAAAGCATTCAACTGCAGTAAAGTGCTGACCGCAGAAGCGGCGGTGGCGGCCCCGGACAGGCGAGTATACAGCAGAGTGTGTGTCTATGTTCAGTGTATACATGTATGTACGCTATGTGTGTGTACGTGTTCAGTGTCTGCTGTGTGTGTCTGCTGTGTGTGCAATGAGGACCCGGAAGCCGGAGCATTGTTCAAACTGCGGCTGCGCAACGGACAATGCCGCGGTGCATGACGGAATAGGGGAACAGACAAAACTGGGGATTATGTAAGTAGATAGTTCATAAGACATTCGTTATTTCAATTAATATGGGTGCATGTGATTTTTTTTATTTTTATTTTTCATTGTATGGTTGGGCATATGTGTGTATAATTAATATTAATATTTCACAATTTTTGTTTAATTTAAATGTATGGGTACATAGTACAATCAGTGTTGGATATGTGGTGTGAGTTATGTATGAGGACGTGGGAGGTGGTGTTCAATTGTGGAGTGTTTGATGGACAATTTTTGTACACACTTGTATTTTTTGCACAATTTTTGTATATATGAAGAATAAAAATTAATAAATATTAATCACGCCACTTATTCTAGTATATCATTGTATTTTTTCACCATTCATTGCACAATTATGAGTTTTACACTGTACACTGTATATTTCTTTGATGGATTTACACTATACATATATTACGCATATATTTGTATATACGTATATGTGTATTTACACTGTATGTTATATATGTTGCACTATAATTGTGTATTGATATAATGGATGTATTGTGGATGTATTTTTATGATTGTAAGAAATTTTCCACATATATGGTTGGCTATTAAATATCATGCTATTTTGTTATTAATATACTTTTTTACAGCATTGTTTTTATTGAGTAATGAAAAATAAAATGGTAATAATGTAAAAAGTGTTATACTATATGGTTATATTGATTACCACCATCTTTAAATAGTTATAACCCACATATGTATATTTGAGTATAATTCCATGGTTAATTGGAGTATGACTTGCGCTCTATGCCCAGTGTTTTTATAATGTTTTTTAATATTGTCCTTTGTGATTTTTGTTTTTATTTTTAATCTGTCATTAATAAAGACTCATGAATTGATGAGGTATTTATTGGGATATTGAGTTTGGAAATATCTGTGGTGTATCCTGATAGTTTTCTGAATAGAACTAAAAAATGTTTTTGCCATTTTCTTCTAATTTTTGAGTTAAAATAATGTCTCACCCCCCTGCATATTCTAAGCTGGCACCCTTTAGTGACTTTCATGGATTATGGGCGGGGAGAGCAGTGCATATGCATTTTGTTAAGTAGCTGACACTTGTGCTAGCCCCAGAGCTGGTTGCTGCATCCTGGGCCATTTTCCGCGGCAGTATGCAACGCAGGAAGCAGACTGGGCTCAGTGCTGCAACACATTTCAGCTGGATGTTTGCACTCCGTTTGACATCAAGCTGAAGCAAGTGCTGAGGGCCACGGGCCCCTGAACCCCCGTGCCCGGTCACAGTGGCGACCACTGTGACCGTGATTGTTCCGCCCCTGGTGGAACTTTTTTGAAGGTAGTCCACTAGCAGCATGCCCTCCTTATCCCAGAACACAGACGCTATTACGCTATTACCCTAGTGGCTGATTTTACCACCCTGAACTTCTTTGGATGAGGAGAACCACTGTGCCTCCACTCTTTTGACTGCTTCTTGTTTTCAGGGTCAAATAAATAAATCCAGGTCTCATCCATAGTTACCAGTCAATCCAGGAGGATCTTATCAGTCCGGAAACACTGACAAATGGACCAGGAAATTTTTACTCGCATGCTTTTCTGATCTGTAGGCAAACATTTGGAGACCCACTTTGCAGATAGCTTCCTGATGTCCAAGTGTTCATGGCTAATGACACAAACACGTTCACGGGAAATCCCCATGATGTCTTTATTGCTTTAGCTGAAATTCATGGATTCTCCAGTATGAGGTTGTGCGCAGCATCGATGATCTCCGGAACAACAACCACTCTCGGTCATCCAGGACGTTCCTTATCATTTGTGTTGAAGTGGCCAGTTTAAAATTTGGTAACCCAGTTCTTAACTGTGGGATATGAAGGGCATTGATCCCCCAATATCTGCGACATATCACCATGAATATACTTTGCGGACTTTCCTTGCAGAAACAAGAAGTTTATAACTCCTCTGCTCTAAGTTGCTGTGAATATCGCATTAGACTCCACCACTTTGTTTTCCTGTGTGCGTAGAACACTGTTGCCATAAGATTCAAACACAAAATTTTGAAAACATATTAGACACATAAGGCTTTCATGTGATGTAACATTCGTTACCATAGAAACAAAAAAAGAACACAAAGCGAAAGACTTATCAGCAGCCCCTCGTATTACATACCAGGTTGCCTTTTGCAGTGGAGCAACACCTTCGATCATTATATGTACGGGGTGTATATCACATGCATATTATGCAAATGAGTAGTGCTGAAAAAAAATTTGTTGCAGTTTTGACACTGTTTCTGTGTGGTTTTCTGCCAGGAGATGCATAATTGGTGCTGAAATATCTGTACCAGATTTCTGCATCAAATTTGCATCTCCTGGCAGAAAATGGCACCAAAACGGCGTCAGAACCGTTTTTGTGCATTTATTTTGCCAGATTGGGTGCAGTAATATGGTGTATAAATTTCAGCACCAAATCTCCATCTCGTGGCAAAAAAATGTGGTTTTCTGCCAGGAGAGATGGAGGTCTGTGAAGTCCGTGACCTCACCTGATGGGAGGTCACTGAGTTCAATGAAGTCACCTGAGGACAGTTTAGCTGTGGTCACAGGTGAGGTACCGTGGAAACCTCCAGCGGTGACTGCAAATAAACTGAGTGAAGTCACCACTCATTGCAGTAGCTCAGTCAGTCTCTGCCTGAAGCCACAGCGTGAGGACGTGTTCTGTGCCTGCACGCTGTGACTTCAGTATGGATGTAGTCGAAATTGTTGTGGGACCTCTTGTGGATCACATCGAAACTGGGTGTTTGGGGGGAAAAAGGTGATTTTTTTTTGTATTTTAATTCAAATAAAGGATTTTTATTCGGTGTTTATTTCTTTTCACTTACGGATTAGTTATGGGAGGCGTCTAAAAGACACCCCCCCATTACTAATTTAGGGATTAGTGGCAGCTGTAAACTGTCATTAGCCCCTGATATTACCTCCAGGGCAATCGGGATGAGCCGGGTGAAGTGCCCGGATGGTCAAATCTAATGGATGCGACAATTCTGGTCGCTACAGACTGCTGTTTTTCGCCTGGCAGGGCCAATACCCATGGGCCTTCTCAGCCTGAGAATACCAGCACCCAGCTGTTGGCTTTATTATGGCTAGAAGGAAGAAAAATTCAGCTCACCCGTATATGTATCCACTCAGTTCAGATGCGATGCAGGATGTCCACCGGACAGGCAGGTACGTAGAGGCAATAGCAAGGAGAAAGGACGGGACTCAGCACCAATTCCAGGATATGGCTAGGTATCAAAATTGGGGGGGATTGTACGTCGTTTTTTTTTTTTAAAAAAAAGCTGCATGTTGTTATACATATTTATACACAGCCAAGATAAGCACATGGCTGGGGGCTGCAGCCTGTAGTCATATACTTTATATGCTCTGGGTATGAATAATATGGGGGGGACCCTGACCCAATTTTTATTTATTTATTTTTACACCACTATAGAGGCACACACAGCGCATGTGATTCCAAGCAGTGATTCCAAACGTCTGTGATTCCCCACAGGATGGGGGTCGCAGTCTGACTGCAACCAATCACAAACGCCGGTGGGCGGGGAAAACAATGCATATGCATTAGGGTAATGAACAGACCCAGAAGTAGTGGTACAGCTGCGCTGAGACTGGCAAGTATAATGCTGCTGCTCTAATCCCCCTAGCCCTTTTACAGCTCATGATTCGGACCCCCATAGACTTATTTGGGGATCAGCGTCTGGCGAGACATCCGGAATTAATTCCGAGCCCAAACCAGATTTTTAAATAAAAAATCCGGTTGGACCTACTGATTCCGTATATCTGCTGGTTCGCCCATTACTAATTAGGCATATTCACATGGATAGTCACTACACTAGCTATTGAAGTACTATATTCATCTTGCTTCTCCATCATATTTCCCCACACTAGCATCATCAGGTGAAAGAGCCTTAGTGGCTTAGGCCAATGGTATTTAGGCAGTATAAAAGGCACGATAGGCAGGGTATTTAGTAATAAATATATAAAAGCTGGTGGGTGCGAAGTTCCCTTTAATCAATGATGCCTGATCTGCGGAACTGTTGAATAATGCCAAAAATACTAAGTATAGGGATCAAAGCATGAACAACTGTTCCTCCCGACTCCTCCTCTTCTCTAGGAAAGGGGGAATAAGGACCACTAGACCTTTCTAGCAGTGGCTTATAATATCCCAGGAATACATGATCAGGTATCTTGAAATCCAACTTTTTCCTTAGGGGTAATTTGGATGCTGTGACATCGCTAGCTGATGATAGCGATGCCGAGCACGATAGTACCTGCCCCCGTCACACATGCAATATATTATGATCGCTCCCATAGCGAACATTATCGCTACGGCAGCTTCACACGCACTTACCTGCCCTGCGACGTCGCTCTGGCCGGCGTCCCGCCTCCTTCTTAAGGCGTCACATCGAGGTCACACGGCAGGCGGCCAATAGAAGCGGAGGGGGCGGAGATGAGCGGGACTTAACATCCTGCCCACCTCTTCCTTCCGCATAGCCGGTGGAGGCAGGTAAGGAGATGTTCCTCACTCCTGCGGCTTCACACACAGTGATGTGTGCTGCCGCAGGAATGAGGAACAACATCATACCTGTCGCTGCAGCGATATTATGAAAAAGACCGACACTACACAGATCACCGATTTACGATGCTTTTCCGATCGTTTATCGGCGCATCTAGGATTTACACGTTGCGACGTCGTTACCGGCGCCGGATGTGCGTTACTTTCGATTTGACCCCGGCGATATCGCAGTAGCGATGTCGCAACATGCAAAGTACCCCTTAGTTTCTCCCAAAATCTGTCATTGGCGTAGAATCAGGAGACTCTGATCCGCATGTACTGTGGGGTGCATAACATTTTTTTAAGGTGTAAATCCACCTTTACTCAATAGTCATCTTCTTTTGGACGATGTATCAGTCATAATGAAAATATCCTTGTTTTAATACAGGGGGAGCTCGGAATTTAATGAAGAAGCGGATAGAGGATTTTATCTTAACCTGGAATAATTTGCGTATTTCGCTCCAGACTAACGGTAAGGTTTTATGTTGAGAACAATTATTTTTTTGTTTTCAGGATCTATTACGGTCAGCCCAAAGCATTTTGAACTGTCACCTGTGTCCTGTAAGCTGCAGCTGATCAGGTAGGAGTATAGCTATAGAATTAGCTGACTGCCCAAATAAACAACAGAGGAGCTGTCATCAGATGGCTCTTTTATTAAAGGGCATTTGTTTGCACAAAATGACTGTCCAAGCCAAGCACAAGTGCACTGTTGGTATGGCTGAACAAGTCAGTGCACCTTTCCACCTATTTGTTTTTCATCTCTGTCTGCTGTGGTACCTGTAACGCCAGAGTTGTAAGTCAAAGAGGAGGATAGAAAGCGGCAGTGAACTGTTTCACCACGCCATGAGTGCACTGTGCACCTGTGCTTGGTTTGGACAGTCATTTTATGCTGCCTGTTTTACTTTATTAGAGCAGCTTTCAGATGACGGCTCCTGTTCTCTGGGCAGCGAGATCATTATATAGTCAGCGGTATCTATGTACATGTACCGCCCCTGAGCTACTCATGGCACCACAGAGAACTGCATCCTCTCGGGAATTAAGGGCCTAACCCATGGGACCTGGAACACCAGTGCCAGCAACAACAACACCACACACTAAAATCCTAGTTACCATTCCACATCAGGGGGCACTGCCTGGTCACACAAGGGGATGGCCACCTAGAGGGCAGAGCCTGACCAGGGAACTAGACAACCTGGTAGGAGGGGACAGCACTCAGTTCAGTAGAAGTGAAAGTAGGCAGACGTGCCTGAGAGCTAGGTCGTGTAACTGTACCGCCCCCGTGGAAGCAGCCGAGCTGCTCGGATCCGGGTTCACTGTGGCTCGAGGGTCTCCGGACCCAGGGGTCGTGCGGCCACTCAAATGAAAAGGGGGAAGTATTTACAGGGGAGTTATAGTTCGTGACGCCACCCGTGGTGTGTGGTCATTAGGAGTACCACCGCTGCTGTTTAGAGTACCCGGGGATGTTGGAACGGGGCAGCAAGGTGTTGGAACCCTCCACGGGTAGGGGATGCCCCGGGACTCGGTGAAAGGGGAAGTGCCGTGGGTATGAAGGGGTCACTCTCATACTCACTCAGTTCATAAGCAGACACCGACAACCGGGTAAACCAAGTCTCTGTGTACCGCTGCCGCTGAGGGGAGCTTGTCCGGGTCCCGTACCCAAGTGGTGATGCCTGGTGGTCTGTGACCTGCCTCCTGGCATTTAGTTTAGACTTCAACTTTATGGCCCGGTAGCTTAGAACTAGCCGGGCCTCGCTCCCTACTATGGCTAAGTAAGGTAGCCTGCTCTGAGGGCTCACTCTTTAGATTTTCAGGACCATTTTGGTTGGAAAGTCCTATCCCCCTTGTTGCGCTAATGCCCCGATTTTGGAGCGGGTGGGAACGGATCGTGAAGGCTCCTTTCTCCTCAGGTGAATTGTCAGGTTGCCTGAAGCTACTCCCTGACCCAGGGTCCGTGTACCCCGTCGTACCTTCGGCTCCGGACCGATGATAGGGCTAGGCTGCCGGCCATCCTCCTCGACGGGTCCGAGCACCTCGCCACGATCCTCTGGGACCGGGGGTCCTACTCCTCTAGGCCCAGACCACCATTTGAACCTAGGCAGTTAGTTCGGGAGCCACCACTCCCGACTTCCTCTGAGCTCCTCTCAGCTCGAGGGCTACCTTCAACCTCCTTCTCCACTCACTGACTCTACTGGACTCTCCACACACCTCACCTCCCCTCCCTGACCCCCCATGTGGGCGACTCTATTCCTCTCACGCCATTCACTGGTGTGTCAGGTGGGTGTGATGCAGGGTGTCTCTAGGATTTTGATTTGCTGGTAGAGGCAACACCACTTAAGTGGAGACCCAGGACCAAGAGGGAGGCGGAATACTGCACGGAAGGGCAGCTTGTACAGTACCCTGTGATGACCTGATAGTCCAGGGGCGACACATAACAATGACCCGGGGGCACAGGAGAGTGGTCGCCAAGGCAGGTACACACGGGTACCGCTGGGACCAGAGCATGCACGGGGCACATGGCCTTAGATCAGGCGACATTTTCATACGGCCTGGCAAATATCTGCACAGTGAGGGGACCTCCACGGACCTCACTGACCCACAAATCCGGGGGGCATCAGCAGTACCACAAACAAGTGAGAAATACTGCAACACTGTGATCAGACCACATAGTGACCAAATAATACCGCAAACAAGAGAGAAATACCACCATACTATGACCAGACCACATATTACAATGACATAGTGTCCGAATACAACCACATGCAAGGGTCAAATACCAACACCCCATGTCCAGACCACATAGTGACTGAATAATACTACAATAATGATCATGAACAAAACCACAATACTAATAAAACTATTATTACCATCAGTGCCATTATACACAGGAGCTCTGTATATAGTGTCAGTGTACTAGTAATACAGTGATCACCGGTGACATTATGGACAGGAATTCTATATATAGTGTACAGGTAATACAGTCATCTGCATTGGCATTACACAAAGGAGCTCTGTATATAGTGTATAGTGTGTGTGTGTGTGTGTGTGTGTGTGTGTACACGTAATACAATGAATTACCAGTGACTTCTGTAGCTGAGGTTATTCATCTTCGCTTTTCCACTTCATCCGGCACTGACCGCTATAATTTCTTCCTGCCATGACGCGACTCTGCAGAAAATATTCAAATTGTCCCTCCAGTGAGGAAGGAAACAAACTCTAGCGCCACCTATTGGAAATAGCAATCCTAAAAGTCAAATGTGGCTTTTTAAACAAGCCTTTTCATAAGACTTAGGATTTATTTGTCAGATCAGAATCCCAATTTGCAGACACAGTGTTTTGGGGTGATTGCCCCTCGTCAGTGCAAAATGTGGGTATCTGATCTGGCTTATAAGAAGCTTTATGGAGAATAATCTTCCCATGGTCTGCAGAGAATAACACACAGTCACCTACAGCTGATCACTCTCAGATCACATTCCCCACTTTTTCACCAAATTTTACACCACGTCAGACTTTTGATCCCCCATGGAAGACAGTATCCTCATCTGCGATGCCGATACATTTGAAAATGCGATCCTGGGGGTGTGCCCAATGCTGGAGCTGACATCGCAGGCCCCCGGGCCCCTCCAGCTCACGGGCCCCATAGCAGTGACTTGGCCTGCCTCTATTGACAGTACGCCACTGGCAGAAATACAGCTCTGTAAAATTGTCACAGTCGCCTCTGGGTGAGGTTAGTGATAGGCTCAGGGCCTCTTTTATCATCTAAGGCTATGTCCGCATGTCAATTGTTTTTGCCATTTGGGTTTTGCACTGCAAAGCTGAGTTTTTGACCAAAGTTCTGCAACAAAAAGGCTGCAGTTTGAACTGCATAGTGCGGACAAGAAACCCAAATTCCCATAGACTTTCCTTGAAAAGCAGAACACAACCATTTTGGCATTAAACGCTGCAGTTGAAAAAGCAGCAAAAAAGCAGGTAAAAAGCAGGTAAAAAGCAACGTGCGGACCATAGCCTTAGGCCGGTTTCAGACGTCTGTGTTTTATCAGGTACAAGCCAAATGCATGGTTATGGTCATACGTGTGTTACACGTCTGTTACGTGTGTCACACGTGTGAAATCTGTGTTTGCATACGTGTGACATGTACCGGAGAAAACACAAGTCTTTGAAATAAACAGATGTTCTATACTCACCTGCATCCAGTGATGCTCTCTTCGGCTCTGCTGCCTCCCGCTCCTGATCGCCGCTCATTGTATTCATTGATAATTCACTGCCACTGAGGAGCAGGAAGCCGGAGCATCGCGGAGACAGTTCCGGGACAGCATCGCCGAGGACATCACCGGTGACAGGTGAGTATCCAGTGTGTGTGCAGTGATGTCCAGCAGGTCATCGGAGTTCCCAATGAACTCGCATGAACGCATGGAAGTCACCGTCGTGACACCCGCTGTAGCATGGGTGTCGCGGGGGGTGTCATCAGGAGGTCATTAGAGTTCATTTGGAACTCGATGACCTTCTGGATGTCACTGCGCACACACACTGTTTGCAGGATACTCACCTGTCCCCAGCAATGATGTCCCTGGCGATGCTGTCCTTGGCGGTGCTGTCTCCAGCGCTGTCCCTGGCGATGCTCCTCAGTGCAGTGAATAATTAATGAATATAATGAGCGGGGGTCAGAAGCAGGAGACAGCAGAGCCGAAGACAACAGCGCTAGATACAGGTGAATATGGAACATCTTTTTATTTCACAGACAGTGTTTTCTCCGGTATGTGTCACACTGATGTCACACAGATCACATCAGTGTGTGATCCATGTGACACCTGTGCGGCCAGAGAAAAAACTGACATGTCTGCGTGTGTGCATGTGGGCAATAGCGGGCCCACAAGGTCCGTGTGAAAACACGGCCGTGTGAGTAGCACAATAGGATAACATGGTTACGTGTGGCATCACTACAGTTTTTTCTGCACACAAACTGCAACCAAAACTGCACCTTGTCACAGAGAAATGTAAAAAAAACCACTTGTAATAATGGTGCATTTTTGTTGCGTTTTTGTTAATGCATTTTTTAAAGGAGAAACAAAATATGATAGGATAATTGATAGATAGCTAGAATTGATAGAAAAAAATAGATAGAAAGAAAGAACATATAGAAATAAGTAACAGAATGGCTCCATAGAGGGATAGCTTGGCCAGCTGGTTAATTTTTTTTTTTTACTAAAAATACACGTGGGGTCCCCCCCATTTTTTATATCCAGCACAGGAACAGCAGCAGCTGCAGGCTGCAACCATCAGCTGTCTGCTGTACCTTGGCTGGTTATGAAAAATAGAAGGGATCCCATGTTTTTTTTTTTAATTATTTTATTTATTTAAAAAAAAAAAAAAGCCGTGGGTTCCCCCAGGGTCGGACCCTCAGTGGGCCCCCGTGCCGTATATAGTGCGGGGCTGTGTACAGCGCCGCAGGGCCGCCTGTTTCTTAGTGCCGCCTTTATGTGCGGACAGACAGGGCAGGGCCCCCACGCCCTGAGGCCCCCCCAGCCTTTCAGTCACAAACTACAGCGATAGCACAAGTTCTGCAGTTTCCGCGGTTGCAGATGACCTGTGGTGACATCACAGTCATGTAACTCACCAGAGACAGACACAGACAGACACACAAACACAGAGAGACAGACAGACACACACAGACAGACACAGTGACAGACACACACACAGAGACAGACACACACAGACACACACAGACAGGCACAGACACACAAACACACACTAACACACACAGACACACACAGAGAAAGACACACACAGAGACAGACACAGACAGACATATACAGAGACAGACACGCACACAGAGAAAGACACACACACACACATACACACACACACACAGAAAGACACACACATACACACACACACACACACACAGTACCAGAGACACACACAGAGACAGACAGACACACACACACAGACACACACAGAAAAACACACACACACACACAACCACACACAGACACACACACACACATACACACACAGAGACACACACTCACAGTCACACACAGAGACAGACACACACACAGACAGACATATACAGAGACACACAGACACACAGAGGAACACACACACACACACATACACACACAGAGACACACACACAGAGACACACAGGCACATGCACACACACACACATACACACACACACACACAGAGACACACACACACAGAGACACACAGGCACGCATGCACACACACACAGAGACACACAGAGACACACACACACAGACACACATAGAGACAGACACACACAGACACACACAGACAGACATATACAGAGACACACAGAGAAACACTCACAAACACATACACACACACAGCCACACACACAGAGAAACACACACACATACATAGACAGACACATAGAGACACACACGCACACACACAGACAAACACACACAAAGACAGACAAACAGACAGACACACACACAGACACGCACAAACACGCACAAATACACACACAGAGATACAGACACACAGACAGAAACAGACAGACACAGAGACACACCCACACACACACACACACACAGACACACACACAGACAGACACACATAGACAGACACACATAGACAGACACACACACACACACAAACATAGACAGACACACACACACACAGAGACACACACACACAGAAAGACACACACACAAAGAGACAGACACAGACACACAGAGACACACACACACAGACACACACAGAGACAGACACACATACATAGACAGACACACACACAGAGAAAGACACACACGCACATACACACACAGACACAGAGACACACACAGAGAAAAACAGACACACACAAAGACACACACAGAGACAGACAGATAGAAACACACAGACACACACACAGATTCACACAGAGACACACACAGAGAGAGACACATACACAAAGACACACAGAGACAAACAGAGAGACACACACAGACACACACACACACACACAGACAGACCGATAGAAACACACGGAGACACAGACACACACAGACAGACACACCCACACAGACACACACAGACACACCCACAGACACACACACACACACACAGAGACAGATAGAAACACACAGACACACAAACAGAGACAGAGATAGAAACACACAGACACACACAGAGACAGACACACATAGGCAGACACACAGACACACACAGTCAGTCATACACATAGACACACACAGACACGCACACAGAGACAGAAACAAACAGAGAGACACACAGAGACAGACACACACAGAGACAGACACACACACATACATAGACAGACACACAGACACACACAGTCATACACATAGACACACACAGACAGATACGCACACGGACACACAAACAGACACATACACAGACAGACACAGAAAGGCACATACACACAGAGACAAAGATAGAAACACACAGACACACACACACACAGACAGACACAAACAGACAGAGACAGACACACACAGACACACACAGACACAGAGACACAGACACACAGAGAGAAAGACACACACAGAGACGCACAAAGACACACACACACACAGAGACAGACACACACACATACATAGACAGACACACACACACACATAGACATACACAGACAGATACACACACAGAGAGACAGACACACACGCACACACAGACACACACACAGACACAGATAAACACAGACACACAGACAGACACACTCGCAGACAGACACACAGACACAGACAGAGAGACACAAACATAGACAGACACACCCACACAGACACCCACACAGAAACACCCACACACACAGACACACACAGAGACAGAGAAAGAAACAAACAGACACACACACAGAGACAGAGATAGAAACACACAGACACACACAGAGACAGACACACATAGGCAGACACACAGACACACACAGTCAGTCATACACATAGACACACACAGACACGCACACAGAGACAGACACAAACAGACAGACACACAGAGACAGACACACACAGAGACAATCACAGACATATACAGGGAGACACACAGACAGATACACACAGACACAAAGACACACACACACAGACACACACACAGACTCACACACAGAGACAGACACACAGAAAGACACACACAGAGACACACATACACAGAGACACACACAGACAGACACACACACAGAGACAGATAGTAACACATAGACACACACACAGAGACAGACACACACAGAGACACACACACAGAGACAGACACACATACAGAGACAGACACACACAGAGAGACACACGCACACAGACACACACAGAGAAAGACACACACAGACAGACACACAGAGACACACAGAGACAGACACACAAAGACACACACAGACACACAAACATAGATACAGACACACACACAGACACGCACACACACACACAGACACAAACACACACAAACACACACACAGAGACAGACACACACACAGACACACACTCAGAGACAGACAGATACAGAGACAGACATACACAGACAGACATACACAGACACACATAGAGACAGACACACACAGACAGACAGACACACAGAGACAGACAAACACACACACACAGAGACCGACACACTCACAGACAGAAACACACACATTCAGACAGAGACAGAAACACAGACAGACACACACAGAGACACACACACCCACAGAGACAGACACACACAGAGACAGACATGCACAAAGACAGACACACACAGACAGACACACAACCAGACACACACACATACAGACACTGACACACACACACACACACACAGACACACACAGAGACATACACACACAGAGACAGACACACATAGACAGACACACAGAAAGACAAAAACACAGAAAGAAACACACAGAGAAAGACACACACACAGAGACACACAGAGACAGATAGTAATACACAGACACACACACAGAGACAGACACACACACACTCAAAGACAGACACACACATACAGAGACAGACACACACAGAGAGACACACACGCACACAGACACACGCATACAGAGACACAGAGACAAACACAGAGACAGATACAGAGACAGACATACACACGCATAGAGAAAGACACACACACACACAACCACAAAGACAGACACACAAACGCAGAGACAGACACACACAGACACACATACACACAAAGATATACACACACAGACAGACACAGACACACACACACACATACAGAGACAACCACACACACACACACACAAACAGAGACAGAAAGACACACACACAGACAGACACACACAAACACACGCACACACAGACAGAAACAGACACACACAGAGACAGACACACACAGAGACAGACACACACATACACACAGACACACAAAGAGACACACAAAGACACACACACAGAGACAGACACACACAGAGAAAGACACACACAGAGACAGACACACAGAGACAGACACAGAGAGACAGACACACACATACACGCAGACAGACACACAAGCACACAAATACACAAACACACACACAGACACACACACATACATAGACAGACACACACAGTCAGTCATACACATAGACACACACAGACACGCACACAAAGACAGACACACACAGAGACAGACACACAGATACACACAGACATATACAGAGACAGACACACACACACAGACACACACACACACAGACACACACATACAGACACACACAGACACACAGAAAGGCACATACACACACAGAGACAGAAACACACAGACACACACACACACAGAGACAGACACAAACAGACAGACACAAAGAGACAGACACACACAGAGACAGACACACACACACAGACAGACATATACAGAGACACACACACACACAGAAATACACACACAGAGGCAGACACACACACACACACACACAGAGACAGACAAAGACACACACAGACACAGACACACAGACAGACACACAGAGACACACACACACAGACATGCACAAAGACACACACACAGACACACACACATACATAGACAGACACACACACAGACAGACACACACAGAGACACACACAGACAGACACACACAGAGAGACACACACACACGCACAGACACACAGAGACACACACACACACAAACAGATAAACACAGACACACAGACACACACGTAGACAGACACACAGACACAGACAGACACACACACAAACATAGACAGACACACACACAGAGACACACACGCACACACACAGAAAGACACACATGCACACACACACAGAGACAGACACACACACAAAGACGCACACACACACAGACACAGACACACACACATACATGGACAGACACACAGAAAGAGAGACACACACGCACACAGACACACACACAGAGACACACACAGAAAGTCAGACACACACAAAGACACACACAGACACACAAACACACACACACACACAGAGACAGACAATTAGAAACACACAGATACACACAGACACACACACAGAGACAGACACATACACAAAGACACACAGAGACAGACAGAGAGACACAGACACACACACACACAGACACACACAGAGACAGACACACACAGAGCAACACACATACACAAAGAGACAGACACACAGAGACAGACTCACACACAGAGACAGACACACTCCGAGACAGACACACAAACACAATACACACAGACGCACACACAGAGACAGACAAACACTCAGACAGACACACACACAGTCAGTCACGCACAAAGACACACACAGAAAGACACTCACAGGCACACACAGAGACAGACACACACACATACATTGACAGACACACAGACACACACAGTCAGTCATACACATAGACACACAGACACGGACACAAAGACAGACACACAGAGACAGACACACACATATACAGACACACACACACAGAAACACACACAGAGACAGACACACACAGAGACAGACAAAGACACACACAGACACACACACAGACAGACAAACAGAGACACACACACACACAGACACGCACAAAGACACACACACAGACACACACACACATACATAGACAGACACACACAGACAGACACAGACAGAGACACAGACAGACAGAAACACACAGACACACACACACACACAGACACACACAGAGAGACAGACACACACACGCACAGACACACACAGACACACACACACAAACAGATAAACACAGACACACACGTAGACAGACACACAGACACAGACAGACACACACACAAACATAGACAGACACACACACAGAGACACACGCACACACACACAGAAAGACACACATGCACACACACAGAGACAGACACACACAAAGACGCACACACACACACACACACAGACACACACACAGACACACACACACAGACAGACACACACAGAGACAGACACACACACATACATGGACAGACACACAGAGAGAGAGAGACACGCACGCACACAGACACACACACACAGAGACACACACAGAAAGTTAAACACACACAAAGACACACAGACACACAAACACACACACACACACACACACAATTAGAAACACACAGACACACACACAGAGACAGACACATACACAAAGATACACAGAGACAGACAGAGAGACACAGACACACACACACACAGACACACACAGAGACAGACACACACAGAGCCACACACATACACAAAAAGACAGACACACAGAGACAGACTCACACACAGAGACAGACACACTCCGAGACAGACACACAAACACAATACACACAGACGCACACACAGAGACAGACAAACACTCAGACAGACACACACACAGTCAGTCACGCACAAAGACACACACAGACAGACACTCACAGGCACACACAGAGACAGACACACACACATACATTGACAGACACACAGACACACACAGTCAGTCATACACATAGACACACAGACACGGACACAAAGACAGACACACAGAGACAGACACACACATAGACACACAGACAGACATATACAGACACACACACACAGAAACACACACAGAGACAGACACACACACAGAGACAGACAAAGACACACACAGACACACACACAGACACACAGACAGACAAACAGAGACACACACACACACAGACACGCACAAAGACACACACACAGACACACACACACATACATAGACAGACACACACAGACAGACACAGACAGAGACACAGACAGACAGAAACACACAGACACACACACACAGACACACACAGAGAGACAGACACGCACAGACACACACAGACACACACACACAAACAGATAAACACAGACACACACGTAGACAGACACACAGACACAGACAGACACACACACAAACATAGACAGACACACACACAGAGACACACGCACACACACACAGAAAGACACACATGCACACACACAGAGACAGACACACACAAAGACGCACACACACACACACACACAGACACACACACAGACACACACACAGACAGACACACACAGAGACAGACACACACACATACATGGACAGACACACAGAGAGAGAGAGAGACACGCACGCACACAGACACACACACACACAGAGACACACACAGAAAGTTAAACACACACAAAGACACACAGACACACAAACACACACACACACACACACAGACAATTAGAAACACACAGATACACACAGACACAGATACATACACAAAGACACACAGATAGAGACAGACACAGAGAGAGACACACAGACACACACACAGACACACACACAGACACACACACACGGAAACAGAAGCACACACACAGAGAAACACACAGAGACACACAAAGACAGACACACACAGAGACAGACACAAAGACAGACACACACACAGAGACAGAAACACCCACACACACAGAGACAGACCGATAGAAACACACAGACACACACAGAGACACACAGACACACCCACACAGTCAGACACACCCACACACACACAGACACACACAAAGACAGAGATAGAAACACACAGACACACACACAGAGACAGAGATAAAAACACACAGACACACACACATAGACAGACACACATAGACAGACACACAGACACAGTCAGTCATACACATAGACACACACAGACAGACATGCACACAGAGACAGACACAAACAGACACACAAAGACAGACACACACAGAGACAATCACAGACAGACATATACAGAGACAGACACGCAGACAGACACACACAAACAGACACACACAGTCAGTCACACACAGACACACACAGACACAAACAGACAGACACACACACAGACAGACATATACAGAGACAGACCCACAGACAGATACACACAAAGACACACACAGACACACACACAGACACTCACAGAGACACACACAGAGACACACACAGAGACAAACACACACAGAGACAGATAGAAACACACAGACACAAACACAGAGACAGACACACACATACATAGACAGACACACACAGAGAGAGACACACACAGACAGATAGACACACACAAACACAGAGACAGACACAAACAGACACACACACACACATATAAACACAGAGACAAATACACACAGAGACAGACACACACACATACATAGACAGACACAGAGACACACGCACACACACACAAAGACACACATACACACACACACAGAGACACACAGAGTCAGACAGACAGACACACACACACACAAACACAGACACACACAGACAGAGACAGACACACACAGAGACAGATACACACTCAGAGACACAGACACATACACACACACAAACACAGAGACAGACAGAAACACAGACACACACAGAGACACACACACAGAGACAAACAGACACAGAGACAGACACAAACACACACACACACAGGGAAAGACACAAACACACACATAAACAGAAAAACACACACACACACACAGGGAAAGACACAAACACACACATAAACAGAAAAACACACACAGATACACACATACAGAGACAGATACACACACACACACAGACAAACACACAGACACACATACAGAGACAGACACACACACACACAGAGACAGACACACACACAGACAAACACACAGACACACACACAGAGACAGACACAGCCATACACACAAACACAGACAGAGACAGACACACACAAACAGAGACATACAAACACAGACAGACACACATAGAGACACACACACACACACACACACTGGGACAGACACAAACACAAAAAAACGCACATACACACAAGCACACACACAGAGACAGACACACACTCAGACAGACACATAGACACACACAGACAGACACATACAGGCACACACACACAGACACACACAGACAGACAGACACAAACAGACAGACACATAGACAGACACACACAGAGACAGACATACAGACACACACAGACACATACTGAGACAGACACGCACAGAGACAGATAGACACAAACAGACAGACACAAAGCCAGACACACACAGAGATAGACACACACAGATGCACACAGACACAAACTGAGACAGACATGCACAAAGACAGACACACACACAGACACATAGACACACACAGAGACTGACACACACGCACACAGAGACACGCACGCACACACACACACACACACACACACAGAGACAGACACACATAAACAGACACACACACAGACACACACAAACACAGAGACAGACAGACACACACACACACACACACAGACTCACACACAGAAAAAGACACACACAGAAAGACACACACACACAGAGACACACACACACAGACACACACACACACACAGACAGATAGTAACACATAGACACACACAGAGACAGACACACACGGAGACAGACAGGCACACACAGAGACAGACACACATACAGAGACAGACACACACAGAGAGACACACACACAGAGTAAGACACACACAGACAGACACACAGAGACAGACACACACAAAGACACACACATAGACACACAAACATAGATACAGACACACACACAGACACACACAGAGACACACGGACACAAACACACACAGAGACAGACACACACAGACACACACTCAGAGATAGACATACACAGACAGACATACACAGACAGAAACATACAGACAGACACACACAGAGACAGACACACACAGACACACACTCGGAGACAGACGTACACAGACAGACATACACAGACAGAAACATACAGACAGACACACACAGAGACAGACACACTCACAGACAGAAACACACACATTCAGACACACACATAGACACACACAGGCACACACACACAAAACAGAAACACAGACAAAGACACACACATAGACACACAAAGAGACAGACACAGACACCCACAGAGACAGACACCCACAGAGACAGACATGCACACAGATAGACACACACAACCAGACACACACACACACACACTTACAGAGACTAACACATATACACACACTCACACACACATACAGACACACACAGAGACAGACACACACAGACACACAGAGACATACACACACCAGACACACAAACAAACACAGAGACAGACACACAGACACACACACACAGAGACACACAAACACACAGAGACAGACACACACATACAGAGACAGACACACACAGAGAGACACACACGCACAGACACACACATACAGAGACACAGAGACAAACACAGAGACAGACACACACAGACAGAGACAGACATACACACGCACAGAGAAAGACACACACACAACCACACAGAGACAGACACACAAACACAGAGACATACACACATAGAGACACACACACAGATACAGAGACAGACATACACACAAAGATATACACACACAGACAGACACACAGAAAAACACACAGAGACAACCAAACACAGATACAAACAGACATAAAGACACACACACAGACACACGCACACACAGACAGAGACAGACACACACAGAGACAGACACAAACAGAGACAGAAACAGAGAGACAGACGCACACATACACACAGACACACAAAGAGACAGACACACACAGACACACACAAAGAGACAGACACACAGAAACACACAGAGACAGACACAGAGAGACACACACACACACACAGACACACACACAGACACACATAGACAGACACACACACACAAACAAACAAGACAAACACACACAGAGACACACACACACACAGAAAGACACATACATACACACAAAGAGACAGACACACAAAGACACACACAGAGACACACACAGACACACACACAGACAGACAGACATACATAGATAGACACACACACAGAGAAAGACACACAAGCACACACACATACACACACAGACACAGAGACACACACACACAGAAAAACAGACACACACAAAAACACAGAGACAGACAGATAGAAACACACAGACACACACAGAGACACACAGAGAGAGACACATACACAAAGACACACAGAGACAAACAGAGAGACACACACAGACACACACACACACACACACACACACAGACAGACCGATAGAAACACACAGAGACACAGACACACACAGACAGACACCCACACAGACACACACAGACACACCCACAGACAGACACACCCACACAGACACACACAGAGACAGAGATAGAAACACACAGACACACATACAGAGACAGAGATAGAAACACACATACACACACAAAGAGACAGACACACAGAGACAGACACACACACATACATAGACAGACACACAGACACACACAGTCAGTCATACACAGACACACTGTGATACCAATGTGATATGACTGAAAGAATGTGTGATTAGATAGGAATCATAAAAGATAGGAGTGATCCCAGATATTATTTGACCTATCAATAATTCAGTATCAAAGAGATGTCCTTTGGAAGGCCAATATGATGACCAAAGAATACATGTCTTGAAGCAGTTTCAAGATAATAAGGAAGTAACATTTACAGTTCCACTTACAGGAAACTTGTGGTTAGCTTAAAGACAGGTTTAAGGAAGCTTGCATATGAAATTTACGGCTCATTGCAATATTTCACTAACACTATGGTCAAACTGTGGTCGGTCAGTTGTCAACTGGCAGGATGTGCAGGAAATGTGCAGGAAGCTGCCGGTGCCCACAGCATTTTGTGGTCAAGTTACATGAACATGACTCAGCTGTCACATGCTGGTGACCATTTTAACACAACCTACAATGTTTTCCTATAAAAAAAACACCAGACTCGCTTAATGTTAGGGGGAAACCTTCCAGGACATTGAAGTGTACGTACGCACTGTTCCTGTGATGCAAGATGCCATGTTGATTTCTTATCATTAACTCGAGTTCCCTCCGATGTGAAAGGATTGCTACAACATAACGGTAATGTTGATGCATATTTCTGTTATTGTATAAGTTTCTATGACTATAGTTCTTATGCCTATGTACCATTGACTATATATATTCATGTGCTATTAAAATAAATAGTATCTTGCTATAAAGAATATTAGTATTCGTGCCTGATTAGGATATCAGTGAGCGCTTCGTAAGTACGGGCTTTCAGCCCCCTTTTTAGTAGAATTTAGCAAGACATAAATTGGCGTAGTCGGCAGGATTACTTCTATTAGAAGTAATTTAACAAATTTTTGTAATTTAGAAATTAAAAACATATATTTGGCAAATTTCCAGATATTTTTTCAATCTTTTTGCATAGTGTCAAAATGTTCAGAAAACGTAAGGATAATGTTAAGGAGGTTGTTGTGGAGATCCCCGGCTGGACTGAGGCTCCCTACAATCTTATAGCACATGAATTGGTCAATTGTGGATTGGCAGAACAATGGCAGAATAAGCTCAAGGGTAGTGAAATTACTGATGTTGTTAATGTACTCAGTAGTGTCCCTGTGAAAGCAGGTGATGTAGTGTCTTTAGGACGGCGCTGTGACGGGGTGTACATCAGAGCAAAGAGAGACAACAGGCCGAGGATGATCCAACAGGTTTACTAACAGGAATACAGGAACAGCACACGACAAGTCCAAATAAAACAGATTCGGGGGCACCTCCCGATAATCTAAAGTGCCAGATCACAACGTAATAGTCCTTTTCAGAGTCCCAGAAATCCCACACAATCCACTGGACGGCGAGGTCTGTCCGCAG
Source organism: Anomaloglossus baeobatrachus (assembly GCF_048569485.1). NCBI lineage: Eukaryota > Metazoa > Chordata > Amphibia > Anura > Aromobatidae > Anomaloglossus > Anomaloglossus baeobatrachus. The sequence goes on from NC_134356.1 coordinate 434,953,827, forward strand.
AATCAGATCTCGCTCCCTTCCTCTTCAAAAACTCAACTCCCAACTGCATTTAGAAACAGGAGTGAATTGTTTGAGCTCGTGGGCCCGCCCCTCAAGGGTAGGGGTCTATGCAATGGTTGGGCCCACTAGAAGATTCTAGAAGGTTGGCTCCGAGATGTCTACAGGTTTGTGTAGTTGGCGTTATCCACTGCTTACGAAACAATGAGAAGTTCCCCTGGCTGTGTGGACAAGAGATAATTGCATTATGGGCCCAGAGACACAGGAGATGGGGGGAAGGTATGGTTACTTACATCCCAAGACATTTCAAAGTGTTCAGTAAGTACAACCAAAGGAAAGTGACATCACATCCTGACATAGTATTACAGCAAATACAGTGAGAAGGTAAAATACATCATGACAATTCCTTCCCCTCCCAACTTGTGTACGTACTAGGGACCTCTACAGGTCGCTGGTTAAGTACACGCAGGCATGGCTGACAGGACTCAAGGCTCCTCTTGCCTGGACAGTCCATCTGCATTTTGGTGTTGGCTGCCCCTTCTATATTGTATGGTAAAGTTATAGGGCTGCAGAGCCAGGCTCCATCGCAGTAAGCGTCCATTGTCCCCAGAGACTCTGTTCAGCCAGGTGAGGGGATTGTGATCAGTAACCACAGTGAATTCCCGTCCATACAGATACGGCCGTAGTTTCTTAAGGGCCCACACTACAGCCAGACATTCCTTCTCAACAGTTGCATAGGCCACTTCTCGGTCCAGCAGTTTCCGGCTGAGATAGGCGATGGGGTGCTCGTCCCCAGCTGCATTCACCTGGCTGAGGACAGCTCCCAGTCCATAAGCAGAGGCATCCGTTTGCACAATGAATCTCCTCTTGTAGTCTGGAGCAGCCAGGACAGGATCGCAGATCAAAGCATCCTTCAGCCGGTTAAAAGCCTCATCACAGGCTGGAGTCCAGATCACCAGCCGGGGCATTGTTTTCTTGGTCAGGTCGGTAAGAGGCTTGGCCACAGTACTGAAATGAGAAACAAATTTTCGGTAATAACTGGCAGTGCCCAGAAAAGCCATAACTTGTTTCTTAGTTTGGGGTACAGGCCAGTCTCTAATAGCCTGGATTTTGGCAGGCTCAGGTCGGAGCTTCCTTCCTCCCACTCTATGTCCTAGGTACTGGACTTCCCCCATCCCCAATTGGCATTTATCGGGTCGAATAGTTAGGCCGGCTGCAAGAATCAGGTCCAAAATAATGGCTACTTGATTCAGATGTTCCTCCCATGTGTGGCTGAAGACGGCGATATCATCCAAGTAGGCACAAGCAAAGTCATCACATCCCCGGAGGATCTGATCCACCATTCTCTGGAAGGTGGCCGGGGCATTTTTCATTCCAAAAGGCATGCTTAGAAATTCATACAGACCAAAGGGGGTTATAAAAGCGGACCGTTCTCTCCCTTCGTCCGTTAGAGGGATCTGCCAGTATCCCTTACTGAGATCCAAGGTAGTGACATATCGGGACCCAGCCAGTCGGTCTAGAAGTTCGTCAATACGAGGCATTGGGTAAGGATCGCTGACGGTATGGTCGTTTAGTCGCCGATAGTCCACACAAAATCGAGTACTCCCATCCTTCTTGGGTACTAACACCACAGGGGAGGCCCAAGGGCTATGGGAGGCCTGGATTACCCCAAGCTGTAACATCTCCTCCAGTTCGTGCTGCATGGTGTTTCGAACTGATTCAGGTACCCGGTAAGGAGCCAGTTGTATGGGACGGATGCCCTGAGTGTCCACATGATGTTGGGTGACGGTGGTTCGACCTGGTTGGGATGAGAAAGCAGCCCGTCTCTGTTGAAGCACTTCCAGCATCTGGATTTTCTGTAAGGAGTCCAGGTAATCTCCCAGGGGAACCTGTTCCACAGTGGATGGGGCTCTCGCTGCTTCCACGAGATCAGGTAGAGAGTCCTCATCCTCTTGACCATCTTCTGAAGCCAACCGACAGCTTGCTATCATTGGAATGTTCCGGTCATGGTACTCCTTAATCATATTCACATGGACAGTCTTTTGCCTTAGCCCCTGATCATCTAAAGCAAGAAGGTAATTGGTATCATTCAGTTTTCTGAGAACCCGGAAGGGACCCTCCCATGTGGTCTGCAGTTTATTCTGCCGATGGGGAACAATCATTAAGACTTGTTGTCCTTCTACAAACTCCCGATAGCGTGCGTTACGGTCATACCATGTCTTCTGTCTGGTTTGAGCCATACACAAATGACTCTGTGCAAAACTAGCAAGTTGGGCCAAGGTTTCTCGCAGCTTTAGGACATAAGGGACAACAGGGGTTCCTGTATCTTCAACTTGCCCCTCCCAGTATTCCTTGAGCAGGGTTAAGGGTCCTCGGACCTTTCTTCCATAGAGTAGTTCAAAGGGGGAGAACCCAGTGGACTCCTGGGGAACTTCCCGATAGGCAAACAAGAGATGGGGTAGGTACTTCTCCCAGTCTGAATCTCGGTCCGTGAAGGCCCTCAGCATATTCTTCAGAGTGCCGTTGAATCGTTCACAAAGTCCATTTGTTTGGGGATGATACGGGGTCGTTCGGATCGCTCGTACTCCACAGGTGCGCCACAGACACTGGACCAACTCTGACATAAACTGGGAGCCTTGGTCCGACAAGATCTCACTGGGGAATCCTACTCTGGTAAAAATAATAACCAAGGCCTCGGCCACCTTGGCTGCAGAGATACTTGACAAGGCCACGGCTTCTGGATATCGGGTGGCGTAGTCCACAACAGTGAGAATGTACTGCTTTCCAGATTTACTTGGTTTAGCCAGAGGTCCAATGATATCAACAGCTACTCTTTGAAAGGGTTCTTCTATTATAGGGAGCGGTTGCAGGGGTGCCTTTGGGTGATCTCCGGGTCGCCCTCTACGCTGACATATGTCACAAGTTCGGCAGAAATGCGCCACTGCTTGGGAAATCCCCGGCCAATAAAAAGTTTGAGTCAATCGTCTCTCGGTGCGGGTTTTGCCTTGATGGCCAGCCGTAGGAATGTCATGAGCCAGGTGTAATAGGGGAATTCTGTACTTCTGAGGAACAATCAGCTGTTTGCTATAAGTCCAGGGCTTATCTAGGGAGTCGGCATTGGCAACCCGATACAGAAGTCCATTTTCTCTGATAATTCTTTCTCCGTTTTCCCCTAGCTGCCCTATTTCAGCCCGAGTTCTAAAACTAGCAAGGGTGGGGTCAGTCTCTACTTCTTGTCTAAACTGAACTTTATCCCAAGTAACATTCATATTATCCCCACAAGAAGAATCACTCACCGGCTGTAATGGCAGTTCTGGTGGCCTCAGTTCCATGGATGGGTTGTACACGTCCACATGGGCTGCTCTCTTGGCTTGACTTCTGGTTACCGCACCGACAAAGTGGCAATGAAGATTCCCCACATCATTTCCTAGAAGAACGTCTGCAGGGAGGCTGCTCATCACACCGACCACACATTGTTTTGCCCCAAAGCCATAATCCAGGGTCACACTCGCTCTTGGAATATATCTCTGGGTACCTCCTGCCAGTTCAATGGCAATTCCTGGTCCCTTTTGAATTGCTTGTGGTTGAATTACTCGGGGATCGGCTATGGTGAGGAAAGCCCCAGTGTCACGGAAGCCAACAACTTTTTGGCCATCCAGCACGACCTCCTGTAGATGTTTGTCCTGAAGATCAGAAGAACAGGTGGCTGGAGCTCGCACCCCATAGACTCCGGGTAGGGGAGCCAGGATATCTGAGTCACTTGGCAAGTCATCAGGCACAGAATCCAGCTCTTCTCCTGGTGAAGGTGTCTGTAGGTAATGAACAGGCAAAGGCGGTCTGTAGCTGTTCTGTCTACGAACACCTGGACATTGGAATTGCATGTGCCCAGGCTGCCCACATCCATAACATCTGCGCTCTGGGATTCTTCCTCCGCGTCGTATTCCCAAAGGTGGAGCATGAGTAATGCGAGGCACAGTCACACGAAGGTCCCCATGAGTTGACGGTCTAGGGTGATGGTGAACATTGGGGCCAGAAGGACCAGGGGCCACCAGCGTTGGGGGGTTGGTGTTTTTTTTTTCACTGGGTAGTAGTTTTTTCCACTGAGGCTTGATGGTGAGAGCCTCATCAGCTAGAGCTGCAGCTTCCTCCACAGTGGCTGGTCTCCTTTCACGCACCCATTCCCGGATCTCAGCGGGGCACTTGAAGTAAAACTGCTCTTTTAGGAGGACCTGGAGGACGGTCTCCAAGGTTAAGGCCTCCTCTGCCTCCAACCAACGATGCCACAGATGTTTGAGTTTGTGGGCATACATCTTGAAGGACACTTCCTCATCACATGCTAGAGTACGGAACTGAGTCCTGTAAGTGTCTGGCGTTACAGCATAATGTTCTAGAATAGTCTGTTTAATATCCGCATACTCACAGTTCCACCGAGGGTCCATAGCTCTATAGGCTGCAGCAGCTCCACCCTCTAAGAGCCCAACCAGATGCCGGACGCGCTCCCTTTCTGGGACTTCCATTAATCGACACTGATGCTCAAAGTCCTGGAAGAAGCCCTCAATGTCACCAGCAGCCTCATTAAACTGCTTGAAGTCTTTGCGGGACACTCTGGGAAGTTCCCTCATGATGGGTGCTGGGGTTACAGTCTGTCTGGAACCTCTCGCGGCTTCCACAGCGAGCTGCTTATCCAGCAATGCCATCTCCTCCATCCTGCGCTCCTTCTCTTCAGCTCCACGCATGGCCTCCCTCTTATCTTCTATGGTGGCCTCATCTCCAAGCAGTGCCATCTTTTCCTTGTACCACACAACCCATTGACTTTTTTGGGTATTCACCTCCGGCTCCCGTCTTTGCTCCCCTTGCTGTGGAAATTGTTCCTCGGTGCCATCTTGCAGGCAAGCGTGTTCCAATGCCTCAATTAGTTGCTCCTTAGAGAGTCCTTTGTAGCCGACACCTAATTCACGGGCCTTTGTTTGTAGACTCGCCACAGTCCAGTTCCTGTATCCTGAGGTTCTGGTTTCAGACGTCGATTGGCTGTTGTCCTCCATTTCTTCTGCTCTGATCCCGCCGCTGCCACCAGTTTGTGACGGGGTGTACATCAGAGCAAAGAGAGACAACAGGCCGAGGATGATCCAACAGGTTTACTAACAGGAATACAGGAACAGCACACGACAAGTCCAAATAAAACAGATTCGGGGGCACCTCCCGATAATCCAAAGTGCCAGATCACAACGTAATAGTCCTTTTCAGGGTCCCAGAAATCCCACACAATCCACTGGACGGCGAGGTCTGTCCGCAGAATCAGATCTCGCTCCCTTCCTCTTCAAAAACTCAACTCCCAACTGCATTTAGAAACAGGAGTGAATTGTTTGAGCTCGTGGGCCCGCCCCTCAAGGGTAGGGGTCTATGCAATGGTTGGGCCCACTAGAAGATTCTAGAAGGTTGGCTCCGAGATGTCTACAGGTTTGTGTAGTTGGCGTTATCCACTGCTTACGAAACAATGAGAAGTTCCCCTGGCTGTGTGGACAAGAGATAATTGCATTATGGGCCCAGAGACACAGGAGATGGGGGGAAGGTATGGTTACTTACATCCCAAGACATTTCAAAGTGTTCAGTAAGTACAACCAAAGGAAAGTGACATCACATCCTGACATAGTATTACAGCAAATACAGTGAGAAGGTAAAATACATCATGACAGGCGCATCTGGATTTTGGCAAGTGCATATCGCGAGATGCATGAGCGTAATCTAAAGATGCAGAAGAAATGTTCCCAAATGGAACAAAAGATGATAGAATTAGGTGGCCAGAAAACAGTTCTGGAATGTAATACCAGACTGTTGAAGGATAAATTGGAACATTATCAGAATGTGGCAGAAAAAGCTGCCGTAAAAATCGCTCAAAATAAGTACAAGAAAAGAAGAGGAAAAGTAAATAAAACCAAAGTACATAAAAGTATCGCCTCAGCTTCTGTAAACTGGGATCCCGATACTTGGGATGGGGATGTGTGGGATTCATCTTCATCATCTGATGAGGAGGATTACCATAAAGGGAAGATTCAGGCTAATCCCATGAGGAGGCGCTTAGAGAGGACAGAGAATGAGATCATCCGGGAACATGTCCGGGATGGTCAGGGGAATCTGCAATATGACGAAGATGGTAATGCCATCACAAATGAGAGAATGATTCCTCATGTAAAAAATCGAGTAACCATTGAAGATTACTCTCAGGGAGAAGTTGATAGCATTTTAACACAGTTTAGACAAAAACCAGGAGAAGGAGAAATTCCCTGGTTGGTCAGGGTGCACGATCTCGGAGGAGGTGGAGTGCACTTTGACGCCGGAGACGTGGCAAAATTTGTCACCATGTCTCGGGACCCAGTAATTCAGAGATCAATAAAAAATTATTTTGTTGATCATAATGAGCATGGTACTCAAAACTTAATCATGATCTTAGCCCATGCTTTTCTGGACAAATACCCATCAGAAGCAGATTTTCCTATCAATGATAAACCTTGGTATACCTTAAAAGATGGTATGGAAAGGCTGAAGGAAGAAGCAATGAGGAATGCTCTTCCTCTTTTGGGAATGGATGATGATTATCTCCAGTACCCATTGACAGCCAGCATAAGAAATAGGCTGGTTAAACATGCTCCTCCAGCATATAAAACAGTTATTTTAACCTTAACTGTAGCGCTGACTGGAGAATCAATCGGTGTAGTTCTAGGGAGGATGAGGGAGTTACAGGATATGGGACAGTGGGATAAATCGTCCCCTGGAGGCCATGTTGGAAACAATAAGCCAAACAATCCTGATTGGAAAAAGAAATCAGTAGGGGAGGCCCCACGGGTGTCTCGCAAAGGCATGTTCCAGGCTTTGCTTAAAGCCGGGATCAATAAGGAAAGGATTGATGGAAAGGAGACAGGAGAATTATGGAAGTTGTACAAACAGAAAGTTCTATCTGCAAAGAAAGTGACCACTACAAATATGGAAGGGGGTTCAAAAACCCCCAAGGTAAAGAAATTAGAGGGAAAAGGGGAAAAAACCCCAAAGAAAGTGTCTTGGGAAGATTTTCAGTCAGTTTATCCATGGGAAGAACTGGCTGCAGCCGTGGCCACAAAGGTTACGGAAGGAAGGGCTAATGCACAGACTGAAGTCTGTGTAAATGAAAGTTCAGAAGGAAGTGATTTACTATAGGTAGCCAGCCAAGCCCCCCTATTGATAAAAAGGGACGAACGTCCCTACGTCAATCTTAGCATACATTGGAAAGGGGGAAATGTTCAAAGAGTCCCAGCTTTGATTGACACGGGGGCGGAGGCTACTTTAATTCATGGAAACCCAGAAAAAATAAAAGGACCTAGAGTAAAAATTGCTGGACTAAGGTGGTCAAGTGATCACCGGGGTTCAGACACAGGTAGCTTTAAAGATAGGTAATTTACCTATCAAGAAGTATACGGTACTGGTAGTACCTATACCAGAATATATTTTGGGAATTGATGTCCTAAAAGGGATGACTCTTAATCTAACAGAAGGAAAATTCTCCTTTGGGATTAAGTCTTGTCATAAGGAAATGCGACCAGTGGTGGTGGGCAAAGTCAAAATGCCCCCTGTACATGTGCCTCCAGCTACAAAAATGGTAGCTATGAAACAATATCGAATACCAGGAGGTCACAGAGAGATAGGAGAAACCATTAAAGAATTGGTAGAAACTGGGGTAATGCGCCCTACTACTACCGCATGGAATAATCCTGTCTGGCCAGTTAAAAAGAGTGATGGCTCCTGGCGCATGACAGTTGATTATAGGGAGTTAAACAAGAATACTCCTCCCTTGACAGCTGCAGTTCCGGATACAATAACGATTGTAGAAAATATTCAGACTCACTCCGGAACTTGGTATGCAGTAATTGATTTGGCAAATGCTTTCTTTACTATACCTATAGAAGAGAAGGCTCAAGATCAATTTGCATTCACTTGGTTAGGAAGACAATATACCTTTACCAGGTTACCCCAAGGATGGCTACATAGCCCCACAATCTGTCACCGGACGGTGGCAGAGCATTTGGATGGATTTGATCTACCATCAGAAATGCAAATCTCACATTATATCGATGATATAATGATACAAGGACAAGATGAGCAAAGTGTGAAAGATCAATTGACAAAACTGATTGCTCATATGAGAAGTAAAGGATGGGAAATCAATGATGCCAAGGTTCAAGGACCGTCTCAGGTGGTAAAATTTCTAGGGATTCAGTGGAACAAGGGGCACAGAGAGATCTTGCCCAATGCCAGACAGAAAATTATTAATTTCCCGGTCCCTAAATCCAAACAAGAGACTCAGTCTTATATCGGATTGTTTGGTTTTTGGAGACAACATATCCCTCATTTGGGACAAATGTTGGCTCCTTTGTACAAAGTAACGAGGAAAAAATATGAGTTCCACTGGGGAGAGGAACAACAAAATGCGTTTGAGATGGTCAAGGAAGCGATACAACAAGCCGTGGATCTATGGCCAATGTTGTCAGGACCCGTGGAGCTGCATGTGTCAGTTCAACATATTTATGCCAATTGGTCACTTTGGCAAAAACAAGGGGGAAAAAGAGTTCCTCTTGGATTTTGGAATAGAAAATTACCAGATGCTGGAGAAAAATACACTCCTTTTGAACAGCAATTGTTAGCTTGTTATTGGGCTCTGGTAGAGACCGAACAATTAACCATTGAACATGAGGTATTACTGAGACCAGCAATACCCATAATGCAGTGGGTGTTGTCCAATCCTAAAACCAATAGGGTGGGGCATGCCCAGGAGCAAAGTATCATTAAATGGAAATGGTACATTTCAGAAAGGGCCAAGAAGGGAGAAGGCGGGATCGCCACTCTACATGAGAAAGTGGCAGAGGTAGCTGAGGAAACATCTTTTCCCAGCAAAGCTGCCATGCTAGAGGAGTCCCCGGTGAAGTGGGGGAAAGCATAAGAAGATTTAACTGAACCACAACAAACACATGCATGGTTCACAGACGGATCAGCCCGTTATGTGAGTGGGAAAAGGTTGTGGAAAAGTGTTGCATATAATCCCAGATTGGAAAAATTTCTGTCAGTAGAAGGGGAAGGCAAAAGTAGCCAATATGCAGAACTCTATGCCATATTCTTGGCATTATCTTTTGAACAAGGAAAAGAGTGTCATCTTTTTACTGATTCCTGGTCAGTAGCAAATGGATTAGCCACATGGATGATGGGATGGAAAAAACACAATTGGTTAATGGTTAATTCATGGAAAAGAGATTTGGGGCAAGGAAGTGTGGCAAGAGATTGAAGAGATTATTCAATTTACCAAGACCACTGTATTTCATGTCGATGCTCATGTCCCTACTAACTCACTTGAACGTTTGTTTAATTCAGAAGCAGATAAAGCAGCAGCCATCAGACAAGTCAGTCCAACAGGTGACAAGGAAAAAGAGGCATGGTTGCAAGGTACAGCTGTTTGGGCACACCAGAAAAGTGGACATTTGGGAGAAAAAGCCACTTACAGGTGGGCTCAGGAAAGGGGTGTGCCTCTTACTCTTGATATCATTAAAGAAACCATTCTACACTGTCCAGTGTGCCAACATTCACAAAAGAGGGAGGTTCCACATACAGTAATGGGACACATAGGTCGAGGACAATTACCTGCACAAATTTGGCAGATGGATTTCATTGGTCCATTGCCAGAAAGTAGAGGGTGTAAATACGTCTGCACTGCAGTAGACACATACTCAGGTTTGATGGTGGGTTTTCCCTGTAAGGCAGCAACCCAGTGGAGTACTGAGAGAACTTTAGAAATCATCACTCAATACTATGGAGTTCCATTGCAGGTACAATCAGATAATGGTTCTCATTTTACTGGCCAGAACATAAAAGATTATGCCCAAGAGCATAACATTCAATGGGTGTATCATATGCCATACTATCCCCAGGCTGCTGGTCTGGTGGAAAGAATGAATGGGTTGTTGAAATCCACCTTGAAAAAAGTAAATCAATCAGACAAACAGTATGGACAATGGAGAGACAATCTCAGTGAAGCCCTACAGATAATAAACAATAGACCTATCACAGATTCTATGACTCCTCTCATGAGGATGTTGACACCAAATCTTACTATTCATGAGGCACACGTAGTGAGTACAATCATTTACTGGAAAGTGGAAGAAGAGGCAAAACTCCCAGAAAGAGTGACACCTTATTCAGCAGGTTTAGACCTCAGTACCTTGGAAACTGTCGTGGTACCCCCAGGTAAGGTAAAACCAATTTCAACAAGATTGGGTTGCCAGATGCCAAAGGATCATTATGGTCAAATAGACACTCGTTTTAGTTTAGCGTTAAAAGGAGCCATAGTGGTGGGAGGGGTAATAGATGCAGATTATCAGGGAGAAATCAAGGTACTGATGTTAAATTTGGGAAATGAACCTTTGATCTTGGTGAAACACCAGAAGGTGGCTCAGATGTTGATAATTCCAATAAACTTGTCTGAGATAAGAGAAGGAACTGCCCCAGCAGAATTAACAATACGGGGTACTAAAGGTTTTGGATCCTCTAATATTACAAATGTAGGAGCAAAAATATGGATTCAAAACCTCCAAGGACCGCCCTCAGAGGCAGAGGTAATAGCGGTCGGAAAAGATCGTACTCTCCTGATAATGAGACCAGGAGTGGAGAAGTGGGAATATGTTCCACAAGAAAAATGTTATTTACGAGAATATTAGTGTATCTTTATTTGCAGATGGTGTTGTAAATAAGCGGAATCCATAGTATCAGTTACTGGGAAGAGCTCGATAGTGATGAAATGGAGAAATTCCTGTGTTTGATGTTTGCCTCTTTGGTCGTTGGATGGACAAGTCTACATCAGGAGAAACCTGTGGCGAATAAATTTCTGATGCACCATCACATTTTAACGGATGCGCTGAACAGTAGTCAACACACAGATTGCTGGATCTGTACACATTCTCCGGTTACAGCCACCAGTATCCCTTATCTGGCTATCCCGGTATCGATGGAGGAAATCCTAAAGTGGAAAAGTTGTTCTGATCAGCTTGCTGATAAAGACACTCGAAATGTTCGACTATGGAATACTACAGTACCCATTCCCGTAGTGGGATGGATCAATCTTCCATGGTGGTAAGGCAATTTGAGTGGAACAATCACCAATTTACAATATCTGGCTTTTAAGGGAGGAATTTGGGTACCAAGAAATAAGACTGGACTGACTAACCTGGGATTCATCCCTATGGAGAAAATAAAAATAAGTTTTGGGACAACTGTAGATACATTAGATGCTTTTAAACCCAGCTTAGTGGAAAGAACAATTCATGATATGCTATGGCCTTATGCCAATATGTTCATAAATGGGACTAGTGAAACTTGTAGTAACATATCGGGAAATTTAATGTGTAATGATTACTCTGAATATCGAGCAAATGATCCGACCTGTAATAACCCTGATGTAGGATACTGTAGCCCAATTGGACAACAGCCCGGGTTGTGTTTGTTATCAAATGTTAGTGTTTTCGTTGACTTGGTTCATCGTTTAGTTTTGCAACACTCGGCTATATGGGATTTACCTAGAGGAATGTATTGGGTATGTGGGTATAATGCCTGTGAAGATGTAATTTACCCTCTCACTGTATATGCTGTACAGATTCCTATTTCAAGCTGGGTTCATTGTCTTATTTGAACTACTTCTGTGTACATTTCTATTGTTGTAGGTAATCACCCCCTAAAATGCAAGGTTATATCCTCTTGAGGCACTTCCATCCCTGGGAGTAGGGGGAGGTGGGCCTAGAGTCCAACTAGTGTAAACTCTGCTTACCTGGGAGATTCAGTCAGAGTGAGCTGAAACTTGAAGGGAGCAGGAGCTCCAGCCTGTGTGGCTGTGGACACGGACGGAGCTAGGCCTGTGTGGCGGCCCGTGGGATTGTGTGGAACTCTTTGGACTACTGTAAGGACGATTGCTTTGTAATCCGGTCCGAGGATTGTCGGGAAGGGCCCCCGAATCTGTTTTACGTGGACTTATCGTGTGCTGTTCCAGTGTTCTTGTGAATAAACCTGTTGGATCGTTCCTCGGCCTGTTGTCTCTCCTTGCTCTGCTGTACACCCCGTCACAAACTGGTGGCAGCGGCGGGATCAGAGCACAAGAAATGGAGGACAACAGCCAATCGACGTCTGAAACCAGAACCTCAGGATACAGGAACTGGACTGTGGCGAGTCTACAAACAAAGGCCCGTGAATTAGGTGTCGGCTACAAAGGACTCTCTAAGGAGCAACTAATTGAGGCATTGGAACACGCTTGCCTGCAAGATGGCACCGAGGAACAATTTCCACAGCAAGGGGAGCAAAGACGGGAGCCGGAGGTGAATACCCAAAAAAGTCAATGGGTTGTGTGGTACAAGGAAAAGATGGCACTGCTTGGAGATGAGGCCACCATAGAAGATAAGAGGGAGGCCATGCGTGGAGCTGAAGAGAAGGAGCGCAGGATGGAGGAGATGGCATTGCTGGATAAGCAGCTCGCTGTGGAAGCCGCGAGAGGTTCCAGACAGACTGTAACCCCAGCACCCATCATGAGGGAACTTCCCAGAGTGTCCCGCAAAGACTTCAAGCAGTTTAATGAGGCTGCTGGTGACATTGAGGGCTTCTTCCAGGACTTTGAGCATCAGTGTCGATTAATGGAAGTACCAGAAAGGGAGCGCGTCCGGCATCTGGTTGGGCTCTTAGAGGGTGGAGCTGCTGCAGCCTATAGAGCTATGGACCCTCGGTGGAACTGTGAGTATGCGGATATTAAACAGACTATTCTAGAACATTATGCTGTAACGCCAGACACTTACAGGACTCAGTTCCGTACTCTAGCATGTGATGAGGAAGTGTCCTTCAAGATGTATGCCCACAAACTCAAACATCTGTGGCATCGTTGGTTGGAGGCAGAGGAGGCCTTAACCTTGGAGACCGTCCTCCAGGTCCTCCTAAAAGAGCAGTTTTACTTCAAGTGCCCCGCTGAGATCCGGGAATGGGTGCGTGAAAGGAGACCAGCCACTGTGGAGGAAGCTGCAGCTCTAGCTGATGAGGCTCTCACCATCAAGCCTCAGTGGAAAAAACTACTACCCAGTGAGAAAAAAAACACCAACCCCCCAACGCTGGTGGCCCCTGGTCCTTCTGGCCCCAATGTTCACCATCACCCTAGACCGTCAACTCATGGGGACCTTCGTGTGACTGTGCCTCGCATTACTCATGCTCCACCTTTGGGAATACGACGCGGAGGAAGAATCCCAGAGCGCAGATGTTATGTTTGTAGGCATCCCGGGCATTTGCAGGCCTCATGCCCAGCCAGCCCATGGAGGAATCATCCTCAAACCCCTACAGCACCTTCAGGTGGGAGTCGGCCTCCAAGTTCCCCTACCCCTTACCCAAGAGGACGCCTTGGATGGAGGGAGACCCAGCTCAGATGCTATCAATGTGGACAGCCAGGGCATCGGCAAGTCTCCTGCCCAGCTGTTCAAATGAGGACTGATCCTGCGCCCAATCGGATTGTTAATTATTTACAGCCCAGAAACATGGAGGAAGATGTGGCACCGCTATGTGAGGACTGGCCTAGTGACTCAGCCCCCCATGTTGCACCACCAGGAGTTTACGGGGTGCAACCTGCAGTTATGACGACTTCTGCTCATCGAGGTAAGCACTTGCAGGAGGTTGTGCTGGATGGACAGAGACTTGTTGGATTTTGTGACTCGGGTGCTTTCCTCACACTGGCTGATCCCCGAGTGGTTCGGCCTGAGGCAATCCATAGAGGACCTGGGATTGTCATTGAACTGGCTGGTGGACAATGGAGGACTATTCCCACAGCCACTGTGGATCTGAGCTTTGGTTTTGGGGTCAGGCGATGTGTGGTTGGGGTGATGGGTGGTCTGCCTGCAGCTGTTCTCCTGGGCAATGATGTGGGAGCGCTACGATGCCAATTCGTGGCTGCATGAAGCCACATGTAAGTAACGCTCTGCCTGTGTGTACTTAACCAGTGACCTGTAGAGGTCCCTAGTACGTACACAAGTTGGGAGGGGGAGGGATTGTGAAGATGTAATTTACCCTCTCACTGTATATGCTGTACAGATTCCTATTTCAAGCTGGGTTCATTGTCTTATTTGAACTACTTCTGTGTACATTTCTATTGTTGTAGGTAATCACCCCCTAAAATGCAAGGTTATATCCTCTTGAGGCACTTCCATCCCTGGGAGTAGGGGGAGGTGGGCCTAGAGTCCAACTAGTGTAAACTCTGCTTACCTGGGAGATTCAGTCAGAGTGAGCTGAAACTTGAAGGGAGCAGGAGCTCCAGCCTGTGTGGCTGTGGACACGGACGGAGCTAGGCCTGTGTGGCGGCCCGTGGGATTGTGTGGAACTCTTTGGACTACTGTAAGGACGATTGCTTTGTAATCCGGTCCGAGGATTGTCGGGAAGGGCCCCCGAATCTGTTTTACGTGGACTTATCGTGTGCTGTTCCAGTGTTCTTGTGAATAAACCTGTTGGATCGTTCCTCGGCCTGTTGTCTCTCCTTGCTCTGCTGTACACCCCGTCACAATGCCTATAAATGGCTCCCAGTAGGAGTCAAGGGAAGCTGTACTTTAGCTCGTTTAACCCCAGCTACCTTTATAGTACCTTATGATCAATATCAATTAGATGCTCAGGTTTTGCCAAAACACATGATATTCAAGAGAGCTGCAGATAATAAACCAAGGGAATCAGGGCGACCCCATGTGGTACAAATGGGAACAGCGAATAAGATTTTCAGTACTTTTTTCCTATATCCAATGGTAATGCAAATGTGGGATAAATTAGTAGAGTCTACTGATTATCTGGATGATCAAATTTTTGCAGTTTTGGATATAGTAAACACCTCTGTAGCTGTACAGCAGCAGTTGATTATAGTTACTAACCAGCATACTTTGGTACTTGATTACATAACAGCAGCCCAAGGGGGTATGTGTCAGATAATAGGCCCCGCCTGTTGCCATTACATAGATCCTAAAGGACAGCTACAATTACGAGCAAAGCTAAATGACATACAAAAATTAAGAGATAAATATCAAAAAGATGGGGGGCGTGGCCAGCAGGCAGCATGAGCGGTCGCATTTGAGAGCAGCTCCGCAGTCCAAAGCTGATATACGTTATTAATCCTGCCGAAATTGGTGCCTAAATACACCTTTGGATTACCTGTGGTGCGGTGAGCATTTGGATCGGTACCATGAGCAGAGGTCGCAGCGCAGCAGCGGCTGAGAAGCTGAAGAAGTTTGCCCGGGACTCCCAGTAAGATGGCGCCGGCAAGCAGGCAGAGCGGGAATCCAGCGAGGCGGAGGAGGAGGAGAGCATGGAGGCCGGATCCAAGGAATCGCAGGAGCTAACCTTACAGCAGGTTACGTCGCAGTTACTTGCAGCGATCCAGGATTCAAAGGTGTCGCTGACGGGTAAAATTGAGGAGGTTAAGATCGATGTGGGTCTCCTCCGGCTGGACTTGCAAAACCTGAGAGAGCGGGTAAAGGAGACCGAGCAGCGGATCTCCACGCTGGAAGACGACGCAAGAGCGACGCCGGGCAGACTGGCCTCTCTGGAAAGCGCGGCTAACAACTGGGCGCAGAGGGCAGATGACCTGGAAAATCGCCTGCGTCGCAATAATTTGAGAATTCTGGGGATGCCGGAGAGGGCAGAAGTGAGCGACCCATGTAAGTTCATGGAAAAGTGGCTCTCCGAAACTTTCCCTGATGCGACGCTGTCAGCGGCATTCGCGATAGAAAGAGCTCACCGGGTACCGGCCAGACCTCCTCCTCCGGGAGCGCAGCCTAGACCTCTCCTGGCCCGACTGTTGAGCAGCAGGGATAGAGATGCGATCCTTGGTGCGGCACGGCGCAAGGGCCCGATCCTACACAACAACGCCACCATATTGATCTTCCCTGATTTCTCTGCGTCGCTCCAGAAAACGAGGGCTTCCTTCATTCAGGTGAAGAAACGTCTCAGAGAGCATCAAATTGCTTACTCCATGATCTTCCCAGCCCGTCTTAGAGTGGTTCATCAAGAGCGATCCCTGTTCTTTACTTCTCCTGCGGAAGCGGATGACTGGATCAACACATTGAAGAGGAAACGCTGATGCATCACGGTCTTGGGCGCTACTTGACGGGTCGCGGTTGTGATAGCGTAGCGGTTCTGATTCACTTATTTCATTCTCTTTGGAGCAAGGTCGGTGTTGCGACTCCAATCCTTGGGACGTTGTGTTTGAAATCACTGTTGAGATCGCTTCAGGATCCTCCTATGCAGGTACTCGGCGTCGCTCGATTCTGAAGGCGCGAAAGATTCTTGTCTGTTTCATCCCTCCTGGCATGTGAGTGGAGCGGGACCGCAATTGCGTTCGCGTCCTGATCCTGATCTTATGGTCCCTGTCGGTTGAGACGCTAGTGATCTCATCTGGAGGCGCTGGTGCGCCTGTGGCCTTCCTGGAGGCATGAGAGTTTCCGTATGCGTCCATTATTGGTTTCCCAATGAACCGGCCTCCGGGTTTGGCCCTCGTCGAAGGCGGGTGGCCTGGGGCCGCGCCTGTGTATGGGATGGCTGCTGCGTTCTCCGGGATCTTTGCTTAGCCCAGCCTGTGCTCCGGATTACTCGTCGCTGATGGGACCGGACCTGGGTGACACCAGACGGGACATGGGTCAGACCGCTGTTGCGACGCTCTGAACTCCTTCATGCGATCTTGTTTTATCCTATACCTTTTTGGATCCAAATTGGAACTCTACTTTGGGCTCGCAGTATTTGGCAACGCACTTCAGTTCATAATGTTGTATTTTACTCTATTAGTGCTATATTAAGTTCTGAGGTTACCATATGTCATAATATTCTACAGTCTAAGATTTCCTGCCAATCCTTCTTCTATCTTCTTTACACTCTCACCTCTTCTTCCCCTCTAACCCCCTATCAGCTTATTTCTCATCCCTCTTCACCCCGTCCCCTTACTTCTTCATTGTTCTCTTCATTGTTCTTTTCTCCTCTTCCTTCAGTCCCCCACTTTTCTACCTCTCATATCTCTATACTCTTTCTCTTGTTCCTGCTTTATCTTCTATTCTAATCCCTCCCCCTTTCTCTTTCTCTCTTCTACCTTATTTCTCTTTCCCCCTTCATACCATCTCTTCCCCCCCCCCTCCTCCCCCCCCCTTTTTTTTTTTTTTAATTCTCTTTCTTTCTTTCCTTTTTCTCCTTCTCTTCTTCTCTCTCCTTTTCTCTCCCTTCTCTGCTTCTCTTTCTCATTTCCTTCCCATCTATTCTTGGTCCCCTCACTTAGGCACGATTAAAGGCTAAGCTGTAGGGTAATCCATTTATTGGACTGCAGGAGAAGCTCAAGTCCTTGTTCGAGGACACCCCCATACCAAGTACACCATCTAGCCACGTTGGTTTACCCTAGTCGTTGCTAGGGAAAATCTTTCCTGGTCGCACTACTGGACCAGTTATTGTCGATTGTGTGTGCGCAACCGACATTTTGTATTTAAGGGTACGTTTACCCAAGTTCTACTGTAGGTTAAGTTTTTGATATTCTTCTAGTAATTCAGCAAGTGGCATCTCTCAATGGCTTTAAGCGTGATGACATGGAATGTTAGGGGACTGGGCACATCCAGGAAACGGGCGGCAGTATTTGCTCATATCAAAAGATCCAAAGCTCAGATTGTGTGTCTACAAGAGACCCATTTATTGTTGGAGACCACTAGAGTGCTTCAGAAGCCTTGGGTTCAATGGTCAGCTCACTCTGTTCATTCATCATATTCTAGGGGAGTATCGGTACTAGTCCACAAAGCTCTGCGGTGGGACCCGGGTAAAATTTTAAAGGACACTGATGGGAGGTATGTGTTTATCCAGGCTCACATCGATGGGGTCATGATAGTGATCTTGGCCATATACATTCCCCCTGCAACGGGAATCTCGATTTTATATGAGGCGGCTAAGTTCGCCTCACAATTTCCACAAGCCTTAGTGCTCTGCATGGGGGACTTCAATTTGATTAACAACACGGGACTGGATAGATTCAGCACCCGACAGGTCCCGATATCCCCCACGATACAAACTAGATTGAGTATATTCTTACAGGAAGTGGGATGGTACGATATGTGGCGGTTTTTTAACCCAGCACTGAGAGAATATACATGTTATACTCCGGGGAAAAACTCATTATCTCGAATTGATTATATCTGTGGAAATGAAAGAGTCTGTGCCCATATACAATCGGTGTGTCATTTGCCCAGATCAGTATCAGATCACTCGCCGGTATTTGTAGGCATTAAATGGGAAGGTTGTAAATCTCATAAATTGTCAAGGAAAATTAACCCTTGGTGGCTGTCACTCTTTGGAGCCAACGACAGGATTCCTGATCAGCTTGGGGCATACACGGAAATGAACTCCGTGGAAGAGAATCATTCGGCTTATTGGGACGCGCTTAAGGCGTATCTGAGGGGATGCTGTCACTCCTCTATTTCCTATCTTCAGAAAGAGGCGGCCAGAGAGGAGGAGGAATTGGCCACCCAAAATAGAGTGCTTGAACATAGATTCACCTCGGACCCCTCTGAGGAAAATAGATCTCATTGGCTTCAGGCTGGGAGGAAATATCTATTGTATTTGCAGGACAAGGCTAAGAGACATGTATTCTTCACGAGCCAGAGGTATTTGAGCAAGGGAACCAATCCAGTAGCTTACTGGCGTTCCTGGTGCGTCAATCCAATAGCTCACCTGCTGTCCTTAAGATTAGAGACCCCCGTGGAGGAACAGTTACTTCCGTCAATGGTATAATGGAGGTATTTTTGGACTTCTATAGGAACCTGTATGAGTCCAGGCTGACCGTGTCAAGGGAGGAGATTGCTGAGTACTTACGAGATCTGGAGTTTCCCAGGTTGACTTTGGCTCAGAGATCGGCCTTGGATGAGCCCATTAGTATGGAAGAGATGGTGGAGGCGATAAAGACCCTCAATAAGGGTAAGGCGTCTGTGCCAGACGGACTCCCGATTGAGATCTTTGACAAATATCAGGGGGAGCTGGCCCCAGCCCTCCTGGAAACGGTTGAAGCCTCGTTCAGCAAGGGACGGTTGCCTGATTCCTTCTATGAGGCAACCATTATCCTGCTATTGAAACCAGATAAGGACCCATTGGATTGTGGCTCGTACAGGCCGATCTCTTTGTTGAACTCCGATTACAAAATTCTCACCAAAATTCTAGCAAATAGACTCAAAAATGTGGTCTCCTCTATAGTACATGAGGATCAGTCGGGATTCATCCCGGGTAGGAGTACCTCGGATAATCTGAGGAGGGCGCAGGTGGTCTTACAGATGGGCACCAAGTTAGAGGATTGGGCTCTGGTCTCCCTGGATGCGGCCAAAGCCTTCGACTCTATAGAATGGCCATACCTGCTGGAGGTGCTGCGGGCATTTGGTTTCGGCAACGAATTTATCAGATGGATTGAGATCATATATAAAGCTCCGTCTGCTAATATTCAGGTGGGCGGTGGTGTGTCGGAAACTTTCCCTTTGGGGAGGGGAACCAGACAGGGATGTCCCCTATCCCCTCTCCTGTTCGCTCTTGCCATGGAACCGCTAGCGGTGCGCATTCGGGCGGACCCAGTCTACCGGGGGGTGAAACATAGTAAGGGAGATGAACGTTTATCTTTGTACGCAGACGATTTGTTACTGTTTGCATCTGATCCGGATTCCTCCATTCCCAGAGCTGTGCAATTGATTGACCGATTTGGGGAGTTCTCAGGTCTGTCAATAAACTGGTCAAAATCGTACCTCCTCTTTCTGTCTCGGAACAGAGAGGATCTGGTGTACGATCACATATGCAGGGTTCCGGTGGTGGATCATTTCAAATATCTCGGAATTATACTGGCGGGAAGCCCTGCGGAGATGATAGCGAGAAATATAGCCCCCTTACTAGCGTACTTTGGGGAGAAATTTAATAGATGGAGCCAACTCCCACTGTCAGTGGCGGGGAGGATTAACCTCCTTAAAATGATAGTGCAACCAAAGTGTCTTTATATTACCCAGCATGTATTCGTGCAGATTCCTCGCTCTTTCTTCTGGTCCCTGGAATCTCTAATGATTACCTTTGTCTGGGGCTCGTCCAGATCAAGGGTCCAATTGGCCAAATTACAAAGACCCAAGGATATGGGGGGTATGGCCCTTCCTGATCTTTATATTTACTATCTGGCCGGACAATTGAAATATTTGGGTCCATGGACACTTCCCCGAGTTGGGGGTTCTCCGGAGGGGCTCCTGGCAGAGTTCACAGGTGTGGATCTCCTGTGGCCGTTACTGACGGATCACAGGAGGTCCCCTGAGGGTCGTGTCCTCCCGATACACAAATTGGGGGCCAGGATCTGGAAAGAGGCTAAAGCCGTATTTGGATTTCATGATGTACCAACTGAGACGCCCTTATGGGATAACTTGGACCTCCCACATTTTTGTGGGTTGCCGGGGTTTGGTGAATGGAGGAATCGCGGAATAATCTCCCTGGGATCACTGGTCCGGGATGGTGAACTCCGCCCCTTTGCACAACTGCGGACAGAATTCGACTTGCCGGAATCTCATGGGTTTCAGTATCTCCAGATTAGGCACGCCTTTCGAGCTCAGTTCTCTGGTCGTGGGGTTAGATTCTCTTCCTTCCCAGTCATTGGAATTATTAGATCACAGGGCCCTGGTGGTCTTATTTCTAAACTATACTCCTCCCTCACTCGGGCCAAGGCCATGAATAATCCTCTTTCTGTCCGTGAGAAGTGGAGTGCCAGGATCCCTGAAATTGATGATGTAGTGTGGGACGACATTGTCGAATCGCACACATTGGTCTCTCCTGCTGTTAACAATAGACTGATCCAATTATATATAATACACCAAAGTTATATTACTCCCCAGAGATTGAACAAAATGAAAAAGCTGAACAATTCGGTGGGGATGGGCTGTCCGAGATGCGGGAGAGACGGTGCTGATTTCTGGCACATGATATGGGATTGCCGAGTCATTCTCTCCTATTGGAGTGAGATTGTAACGACTCTTTCCGCCATATTTCAAAAAGTGGTTGCTATGTGCCCAGTCCTGTGTCTATTTGGGGTGGTAGATGTACGCTCCTGGTCCCAAGATGAGAATCTATTAATAAAGAAGGTCCTTTTTCTGGCCCGGAAGGGCATTATACTAAATTGGATGAGCACTCATTCCCCAACTAGAGCCTCTTGGATTGCATTGGTAAATGCAATAATCCCGTCAGAACAATTTGTTTACAAGACAAGAGGCTCTTCAACTAAATTTGACAAAATCTGGGGTAGATGGATGAGGTCGCCCTTGACTGGCGGATCTCCTGGTTCTCTTGCTGATAACCTACAATCGGTATTTTCGTAATAATAGCCAGTAGTGCCCCGGTAGGCAGAAAGGAGACACATGTGATCCGGGATACACTATATTAGGGATACCACGAGTTCCCCGAAGCTTGGGTTGCACTCTCCTTGACGATATGAGTTCTTTTGCCTTAAGTTGGATGTGTCTCGCGAGCTAACACCTTTGCTATGTTTGATGCTCTTTGGATATGCTGTAAATAATGGACGCTGATTTGATTGTTGTTATTTTATTATCCTGATGACCAACCAGTTTACATGTATACTGTCTCACTGAACAATTTGCTGATTTATTCTTTTATGTAATGTTTTACTTAACTTTCAATAAAACGAGTTTAAAAAAAAAAGATATCAAAAAGATAATGATGTAAATAAAGATAGTTGGTGGGCGAATACCTTTTCCTTCCTAAACCCTGCAAATTGGTTTAAGGGGTTAGGAGGATGGGTAATGGGGCTTTTGCAGGGAGCTTTTCAGATAATATTGCTTTTAGTTTTAATATACATAGTAGTGAAAGTGATTATATTTGTGATTCAACGTTTATCCAAACAAACCAAGAAATCAAAATCTGTGGCAAAGTCAATGTTAGTGTCCTATTAAAAGCGACATTTCTTGGTCATGGTATGGTATATTCCGAGTGATCTTCTTCTAGTGGAATACTGATGATGGAAAATAATCCCTGGGATCAAGGACCGATTGTGATACCAATGTGATATGACTGAAAGAATGTGTGATTAGATAGGAATCATAAAAGATAGGAGTGATCCCAGATATTATTTGACCTATCAATAATTCAGTATCAAAGAGATGTCCTTTGGAAGGCCAATATGATGACCAAAGAATACATGTCTTGAAGCAGTTTCAAGATAATAAGGAAGTAACATTTACAGTTCCACTTACAGGAAACTTGTGGTTAGCTTAAAGACAGGTTTAAGGAAGCTTGCATATGAAATTTACGGCTCATTGCAATATTTCACTAACACTATGGTCAAACTGTGGTCGGTCAGTTGTCAACTGGCAGGATGTGCAGGAAATGTGCAGGAAGCTGCCGGTGCCCACAGCATTTTGTGGTCAAGTTACATGAACATGACTCAGCTGTCACATGCTGGTGACCATTTTAACACAACCTACAATGTTTTCCTATAAAAAAAACACCAGACTCGCTTAATGTTAGGGGGAAACCTTCCAGGACATTGAAGTGTACGTACGCACTGTTCCTGTGATGCAAGATGCCATGTTGATTCCTTATCATTAACTCGAGTTCCCTCCGATGTGAAAGGATTGCTACAACATAACGGTAATGTTGATGCATATTTCTGTTATTGTATAAGTTTCTATGACTATAGTTCTTATGCCTATGTACCATTGACTATATATATTCATGTGCTATTAAAATAAATAGTATCTTGCTATAAAGAATATTAGTATTCGTGCCTGATTAGGATATCAGTGAGCGCTTCGTAAGTACGGGCTTTCAGCCCCCTTTTTAGTAGAATTTAGCAAGACACACACATAGACAGATACGCACACAGACACACACACAGACACAGATAAACACAGACACACACAGACAGACACACTCACAGACAGACACACAAACATAGACAGACACACCCACACAGACACCCACACAGACAGACACACCCTCACACAGAGACACACACAGAGACAGAGATAGAAACACACAGACACACACACAGAGACAGAGATAGAAACACACAGACACACACAGAGACAGACACACATAGATAGACACACAGACACACACAGTCAGTCATACACATAGACACACACAGACACGCACACAGAGACAGACACAAACAGACAGACACACAGAGACAGACACACACAGAGACAATCACAGACATATACAGGCAGACACACAGACAGATACACACAGACACAAAGACACACACACAGACACACACACAGACTCACACACAGAGACACTCAGAAAGACACACACACAGAGACACACATACAGAGACACACACAGACAGACACACAGAGACAGATAGTAACACATAGACACACACAGAGAGACACACACACAGACAGACACACATACAGAGACAGACACACACAGAGAGACACACACGCACACAGACACACAGAGAAAGACACACACAGACAGACACACAGATACACACAGACATATACAAAGACAGACACGCACAGACAGACACACACATACAGACACACACACACAGACACACAGAAAGGCACATACACACAGAGACAGAAACACACAGACACACACACAGAGACAGACACAAACAGAGACAGACACACACACAGACAAACATATACAGAGACACACAGAAACACACACACACAGAGGCAGACACACACACACACACAGAGACAGACAAAGACACACACAGACACACACACACACAGACACGCACAAAGACACAGACACACACACATACATTGACAGACACACACAGACAGACACACACAGACACAGACAGACAGAAACACACAGACACACAAACACAGAGACACACACAGACAGACACAAACACAGAGACACACACAGACAGACACACACAGAGAGACAGACACAGACACAGAGACACACACACACACAAACAGATAAACACAGACACACACAGACAGACACACACGTAGACAGACACACAGACACAGACAGACACACACACAAACATAGACAGACACACACAGAGACACACACGCACACACACACAGAAAGACACACATGCAAACACACACAGAGACAGACACAAAAAGACGCGCACACACAGACACACATACAGACAGACACACACACATGGACAGACACACAAAGAGAGAGACACACACGCACACAGACACACACACAGAGACACACACAGAAAGTCAGACACACACAAAGACACACACAGACACACAAACACACACACACATACAGACAACACACACAGACACACACACAGAAAGGCACATACACACAGAGACAGAAATACAAAGACACACACACAGAGACAGACACAAACAGACAGACACAAAGAGATAGACACACATAGAGACAGACACACACACAGACAGACATATACAGAGACACACACACACACACACACACACACACACAGAAACACACACACACAGAGGCAGACACACACACAAACACACACACAGAGACAGACAAAGACACACACAGACAGACACACAGAGACACACACACATAGACACGCACAAAGACACACACACATACATAGACAGACACACACAGACAGACACACACAGAGACACAGACAGACAGAAACACACACACACACACACACAGCGACACACAGAGAGACAGACACACACGCACAGACACACACAGACACACACACAAACAGATAAACACAGACACACACAGACAGACACACACGTAGACAGACACACAGACACAGACGGACACACACACAAACATAGACAGACACACGCACAGAGACACACATGCACACACACAGAGACAGACACACACACAAAGACGCACAAACACACTTACACACACACGCATAGATGGACAGACACACAGAGAGACACACACGCACACAGACACACACACAGAGACACACACAGAAAGTCAGACACACACAAAGACACACACACACACAGACACACAAACACACACACACACAGAGGCAGACAATTAGAAACACACAGATACACACAGACACACACAGACACACACACAGAGACAGACACATACACAAAGACACACAGAAACAGACAGAGAGACACACACACAGACACAAACACACACAGACAAACACAGAGACAGACACACACAGAGACACACACATACACAAAGAGACAGACACACACAGACAGACACAGACAGATACACACACACACACAGAGAAAGACACACAGAGACAGACTCACACACAGAGACAGACACACTCCGAGACAACACACAAACACAATACACACAGACACACACAGACACACAGAGACAGACACACACTCAGACAGACACACACACAGTCAGTCACGCACAAAGACACACACAGATAGACACGCAAAGGCACACACAGAGACAGACACACACACATACATAGACACACACAGTCAGTCATACACATAGACACACAGACACGCACACAAAGACAGACACACAGAGACAGACACACACAGAGACAGACACACACACAGACAGACACACCCTCACACAGAGACACACACAGAGACAGAGATAGAAACACACAGACACACACAGAGACAGATAGAAACACACAGAAACACACAGAGACAGACACACATAGATAGACACACAGACACACACAGTCAGTCATACACATAGACACACACAGAGACAGACACAAACAGACAGACACACAGAGACACACACACAGAGACAATCACAGACATATACAGGCAGACACACAGACAGATACACACAGACACAAAGACACACAGACACACACACAGACTCACACACAGAGACAGACACACAGAAAGACACACAGACAGACACACACACAGAGACAGATAGTAACACATAGACACACACACAGAGACAGACACACACAGAGAGACACACACACAGACAGACACACATACAGAGACAGACACACACAGAGAGACACACACGCACACAGACACACACAGAGAAAGACACACACAGACAGACACACAGATACACACAGACATATACAAAGACAGACACGCACAGACAGACACACACATACAGACACACACACAGACACACAGAAAGGCACATACACACACAGAGACAGAAACACACAGACACACACAGAGACAGACACAAACAGAGACAGACACACACACATACAAACATATACAGAGACACACAGAAACACACACACACAGAGGCAGACACACACACACACACACAGACAAAGACACACACAGACACACACACACAGACACGCACAAAGACACAGACACAGACACACACACATACATTGACAGACACACACAGACAGACACACACAGAGACACAGACAGACAGAAACACACAGACACACACAAACACAGAGACACACACAGACAGACACAAACCCAGAGATACACACAGACAGACACACACAGAGAGACAGACACACACGCACAGACACACACAGACACACACACACACACACAAACAGATAAACACAGACACACACAGACAGACACACACGTAGACAGACACACAGACAGACACACACACAAACATAGACAGACACACAGAGACACACGCACACACACACAGAAAGACACACATGCAAATACACACAGAGAGACACAAAAAGACGCACACACACAGACACACACACAGACAGACACACACACACATACATGGACAGACACACAGAGAGAGAGAGACACACACGCACACAGACACACACAGAGACACACACAGAAAGTCAGACACACACAAAGACACACACAGACACACAAACACACACATACAGACACACACACACAGAAAGGCACATACACACAGAGACAGAAACACACAGACACACACACACAGAGACAGACACACACAGACAGACACAAAGAGACAGACACACATAGAGACAGACACACACACAGACAGACATATACAGAGACACACACACACACACACACACACAGAAACACACACACACACAGAGGCAGACACACACACAGACAGACATATACAGAGACACACACACACACACACACAGAAACACACACACACACAGAGACAGACAAAGACACACACAGACACACAGAGACACACACATACAGACACGTACAAAGACACACACACATACACACATACATACATAGACAGACACACACAGACAGACACACACAGAGACACAGACAGACAGAAACACACAGACACACACACACAGAGACACACACAGAGAGACAGACACACACGCACAGACACACACAGACACAGAGACACACACAGATAAACACAGACACACACAGACAGACACACACGTAGACAGACACACAGACACAGACAGACACACACACAAACATAGACAGACACACGCACAGAGACACACATGCACACACACACAGAGACAGACACACACACAAAGACGCACAAACACACTTACACACACACACAGACACACACATACATGGACAGACACACAGAGAGACACACACGCACACAGACACACACACAGACACACACAGAAAGTCAGACACACACAAAGACACACACACAAACAAACACACACACACACAGAGGCAGACAATTAGAAACACACAGATACACACAGACACACACAGACACACACACAGAGACAGACACATACACAAAGACACACAGAGACACACACATACACAAAGAGACAGACACACACAGACAGACACACACACACACACACACAGACAGACACACAGAGACAGACTCACACACAGAGACAGACACACTCCGAGACAGACACACAAACACAATACACACAGACGCACACACACAGACACACAGAGACAGACACATACTCAGACAGACACACACACAGTCAGTCACGCACAAAGACACACACAGACAGACACGCAAAGGCACACACAGAGACAGACACACACACATACATAGACACACACAGTCAGTCATACACATAGACACACAGACACGCACACAAAGAGACACACAGAGACAGACACACACACAGACATATACAGAGACACACACAGAAACACACACAGATGCAGACACACACGCAGAGACAGACAAAGACACACACAGACACACACAGACAGACACACAGAGACACACACACACACAGACACGCACAAAGACACACACACAGACAGACACACATACATAGACAGACACACACAGACAGACACACACAGAGACACAGACAGACAGAAACACACAGACACACACACAGAAAGACACACACAGAGAGACAGACACACACACGCACAGACACACACAGACACAGACACACACAGACACACACGTAGACAGACACACAGACACAGACAGACACAAACATAGACAGACACACACACAGAGACACACACGCACACACACACAGAAAGACACACATGCACACACACACAGAGACAGACACACACAAAGACGCACACACACACACACACACAGACACACACACAGACACACACACAGACAGACACACAGACAGACACACACACATACATGGACAGACACACAGAGAGAGAGAGACACACACGCACACAGACACACACACACACACAGACACACACAGAAAGTCAGATACACACACACACACAGAGACAGACAATTAGAAACACACAGATACACACAGACACACACACAGACACACAGAGACAGACCCATACACAAAGACACACATATAGAGACAGACACAGAGAGAGACACACAGACAGACACACACACACAGACACACACACGGAAACAGAAGCACACACACACAGAAACACACAGAAACACACAGAGACACACAAAGACAGACACACACAGAGACAGACACACATACAGGGACACAGACACACACAGAGACACACACAAAGACAGACACACACACAGAGACAGACACACCCACACACACAGAGACAGACCGATAGAAACACACAGACACACACAGAGACACACAGAGACACACAGATAGACACACCCACACAGACACCCACACAGTCAGACACACCCACACACACACACAGAGACAGAGATAGAAACACACAGACACACACACAGAGACAGAGATAAAAACACACAGACACACACACAGAGACAGACACACATAGACAGACACACAGACACAGTCAGTCATACACATAGACACACACAGACAGACATGCACACAGAGACAGACACAAACAAACAGACACACAAAGACAGACACACACAGAGACAATCACAGACAGACATATACAGAGACAGACACGCAGACAGACACACACACACACAGACACACAGTCAGTCACACACATACACAAACAGACAGACACACACACAGACATATACAGAGACAGACCCACAGACAGATACACTCAAAGACACACAGAGACACACACACAGACACTCACAGAGACACACACAGAGACAGATAGAAACACACAGACACAAACACAGAGACAGACACACACAGAGAGAGACACACACAGAGAGAGACACACACACACAGAGAGAGACACACACAGACACACAGACAGATAGACAAACACAGAGACAGACACAAACAGACACACACACATATAAACACACACAGAGACAAATACACACAGAGACAGACACACACACATACATAGACAGACACAGAGACACACGCACACACACAAAGACACACACAGAGAGACACACAGAGTCAGACAGACAGACACACACTCACACACACACACACACAAACACAGACACACACACACACAGAGACACATACAGAGACAAACAGAGACAGACACAAACACACACACACAGGGAAAGACACAAACACACACATAAACAGAAAAACACACACACACACACACACAGGGAAAGACACAAACACACACATAAACAAAAAAACACACACACAGATACACACATACAGAGACAGACACACACACACACACACCCACCCACAGACAGACACAGACAAACACACAGACACACACACACACAGACACAGCCATACACACAAACCCAGACAGAGACAGACACACACAAACAGAGACAGACAAACACAGACACACACAGAAACACACACACACACACACAGGGACAGACACAAACACAGAAAAACGTACATACACACAAGCACACACACAGAGACAGACACACACTCATAGACAGACACATAGACACACACCACACAGGCACACACACACACACACACACAGGGACAGACACAAACACAGAAAAACGTACATACACACAAGCACACACACAGAGACAGACACACACTCATAGACAGACACAGACACACACACAGGCACAGACACACACACAGACAGACACAAACAGACAGACACAGAGACAGACACACACAGAGACAGACATACAGACACACACAGACACATACTGAGACAGACACGCACAGAGACAGATAGACACAAACAGACAGACACAGAGATAGAAACACACAGACACATACTGAGACAGACATGCACAAAGACAGACACACACACAGACACATAGACACACACAGAGAGACACAGACACACACAGAGACTGACACACACGCACACAAAGACACGCACTCACACACACAAAGAGACAGACACACACAGACACACACAAACACAGAGACAAACAGACACACACACACAGACGCACTCACAGAGAAAGACACACACACAGAAAGACACACACACACAGAGACACACACACAGACAGACACACACACACACACACAGACAGATAGTAACACATAGACACACACAGAGACAGACACACACGGAGACAGACAGACATACACAGAGACAGACACACATACAGAGACAGACACACACAGAGAGACACACGCACACAGAGAAAGACACACACAGACACACAGAGACAGACACACACAAAGACACACACATAGACACACAAACATAGATACAGACACACACACAGAGACACACGGACACAAACACACACAGAGACAGACACACACAGACACACACTCAGAGAAAGACATACACAGACAGACATACACAGACAGACACATACAGACAGACACACACAGAGACAGACAGACATACACAGAGAGAAACACTCACAGACATACACAGAGACCGACACACTCACAGACAGAAACACACACATTCAGACACACACATAGACACACACAGGCACACACACACAAAACAGAAACACAGACAAAGACACACACAGAGACACACAAAGAGACAGACACAGACACCCACAGAGACAGACACCCACAGAGACAGACATGCACACAGATAGACACACACAACCAGACACACACACACACACACACTTACAGAGACTAACACACACGCATACAGACACACACAGAGACAGACACACACAGAGACAGACACACACAGACACACACAAACACACAGGGACAGACACAAACACAGAAAAACGTACATACTGTGAGGTAGCGCGGTCGGCTGCGCAGCAGAAGACACGGGATCCAGGCATCAAGGTTCACAGCACACGGTGTTTAATGTCCAAACAAAAATCCACAGCAATATACATGTCTCTCCAGCAGAGACTCAGGGAGTTGTGATCACTCCCTCACACCCGGCACACCTGCCCCTCGTTCCTGTTTCCATTTAACCCTTCCTTCAGCCTGTAGGGAAACAGCATTAACCCTAGAGTGGATTTACTTTCTATCATGGAGTGAGCACAACCGGGGCGAGACATACCGGCCGTCATAGATAACCCCGGTCACAGTCTCACATACCCCCCCCCTCAGTTCAAGCGAGCGGGGTTGAACTCCTGCCAGCAAACACGGGCCGCGGGACAAGGCATCGGCGTTGCCCTGCAACCTACCGGCCCGGTGTTCAACCGTAAACCGGAAGTTCTGCAGAGAAAGGAACCACCGGGTAACCCGGGCATTCCGTTCCTTGGCGGACCTCATCCAGACCAGTGGAGAGTGATCCGTCACCAAGCGAAACTGCCGTCCCAGCAGGTAATAGCGTAGGGACTCCAAGGCCCACTTGATCGCCAGGCACTCCTTCTCCACTACGCTATAATTCCGCTCGGGAGGGGTGAGCTTCCTACTTAAGAAGGTGACGGGGTGTTCCTCCCCCTGAACCACCTGAGACAACACTGCCCCCAGGCCGACCTCTGAGGCGTCAGTCTGTACTATGAACTCCTTCCGGAAATCAGGGTGTACGAGAACGGGCTGTCCGCACAGGACCCCCTTCAGGGCCCGGAAGGAGTCCTCGGCCTGCGGAGTCCAGCGTACCATGACGGACTTCTTGCCTTTGAGAAGGTCCGTCAAGGGGGCTGATAGTCCCGCAAAATCCTTTACAAACCTCCTGTAGTACCCCACGATACCCAGGAAGGCCCTAACCTGCTTCGTGGTCAGGGGTCTAGGCCACTTCTGGATCGCCTCAACCTTGTTAATTTGGGGCTTAATCACTCCTTGGCCTATCACGTAGCCCAAGTAGCGGGCTTCCGTAAGTCCCAACG
This sequence comes from Anomaloglossus baeobatrachus, assembly GCF_048569485.1. Taxonomy (NCBI): domain Eukaryota; kingdom Metazoa; phylum Chordata; class Amphibia; order Anura; family Aromobatidae; genus Anomaloglossus; species Anomaloglossus baeobatrachus. The sequence continues at coordinate 434,986,236 of NC_134356.1, forward strand.
CACATTTCTTGGGATTGGCTGTCAATCCGGCTGTTCGAAGCGCGTCCACCACCGCTTGTACCTGTTCCAAGTGGGTCTGCCAATCGGAGCTGTAAATAATGATGTCATCAAGGTACGCTGATGCATACGCCTGGTGGGGTTCCAGCACCAAGTCCATCAACCTCTGGAACGTGGCCGGAGCGCCATGTAACCCAAAAGGCAAGACAACATAGTGGAAGAGACCCTCCGGCGTAACAAAAGCGGTTTTCTCCTTGGCGGACTCCGTCAGTGGCACCTGCCAGTACCCCTTGGTCAGGTCGAGCGTGGTAAAATATCGCGCCCTTGTCCCAGCCTATCAATCAGCTCATCCACCCGGGGCATGGGGTAGAGATCGAACTTGGATATTTCGTTCAATCTCCGGAAGTCATTGCAGAACCTTAAGGAGCCATCGGGTTTTGGTATTAGGACAATGGGACTAGCCCATTCACTCCGGGATTTTTCGATGACCCCCAGGCGTAGCATTGTCTTCACTTCTTCTGATATGGCTTGTCTTCGAGCCTCCGGCACGCGGTATGACTTCAGGCATACCTTCAGGTGGGGCTCGGTGACAATGTCATGTCGTATCAGACTGGTCCTACCCGGCAACTCGGAGAAGACATCGGGGTTCTGCTGAACCAGCCGTCTGGCCTCTCGCCTCTGTTGCTTGGTGAGGGCTTCTCCGATCCTTACTTCCGGTTCGTCCTCTCCGGAGGTCGCTGAAGCCGGGAGTGAACGACCCGAAGAGGAGGGAGATGGGGGAAACTCAACCATCAGGCTTTCCCGTTCCTGCCACGGTTTTAATAGGTTGACATGGTATATTTGTTCAGGTTTCCGCCTACCGGGCTGCAATACTTTATAGTTGACCACCCCGACTCTTTCCTTTATCTCGTAGGGGCCTTGCCACTGAGCCAGGAATTTACTCTCCGCCGTGGGGATTAATACCAACACCCGATCCCCGGGTTTAAAGGTCCGCACGGTGGCTTGTCTATTATAGCGGCCGCTTTGCGCGGCCTGAGCCTCCTGTAAATGCTCCTTCACAATTGGCATGACCGCGCTTATGCGGTTCTGCATTCCTAAAATGTGTTCAATCACACTTTTATGGGGGGGTGGGCTCTTGCTCCCATGTTTCCTTTGCCAGGTCCAACAATCCCCGGGGATGTCGCCCGTATAACAATTCAAAAGGCGAAAACCCCGTGGATGCCTGTGGCACCTCTCGGATGGCAAACATCAAATAGGGAAGCATCATATCCCAGTCCTTCCCGTCTTTGGAGATCACCCTTTTTAGCATGGTTTTCAGGGTTTTATTGAATCGTTCTACTAACCCATCCGTCTGAGGATGATACACAGACGTACGCAACTGCTTGATCTGGAGTAGCCGGCATAGTTCTTTGGTCACTTTAGACATGAATGGGGTCCCCTGATCCGTAAGGATCTCCTTGGGCAACCCCACCCAGCAGAACACAGAAAACAACTCCCGAGCTATAAGCTTCGCCGCAGTATGTCTGAGAGGTATCGCCTCTGGATACCGGGTGGCATAGTCAACGATCACTAGGATGTGTTGGTGCCCTCGAGCAGACTTTACGAGGGGCCCCACCAGATCCATCCCTATCCGTTCAAAAGGGACTTCTATAATGGGTAACGGCACCAACGGACTGCGAAAGTGGACCAGTGGTGCGGTAAGCTGACACTCCGGGCAGGTTTCGCAGAACCGTTTTACCTCCCCAAAGACCCCGGGCCAATAGAACCGTTGCAATATTCGCTCCTGCGTTTTCTTGACCCCTAGGTGGCCACTCATCAGATGTTTATGAGCCAATCGAGGACCCGCCGGCGATACGGCTGGGGCACCACCAACTGCTCCACCCCCACGCCCCGTATTTCATCTACCCGGTAGAGTAAATCCTGTTTAAGAGCGAAGTGGGGGTACCTTACCTGGGCACCGGGCAGCTGGGCCACCCCGTCAATTACTAACACCCTATTCCGGGCATGTATTAACGTAGGGTCCTGGAGTTGGGCTGTCCCAAACGCATCCGGGGATGCCTCCAAGTCCGGGATGGGCTCGACCGTCTCAGCCTCTCCTGCCAATACCTCTAGGGGCGACCTATCGGGTTCACATTCTGTCCCTATCATGGGGACCCCTACGGCAGGTGTCCCGGATTCAGGATTGTAGGGCTCAGGCCCCGGACTGACCAATATCGGAGGGGACCTAGGGGTTCCCTTCCATAAAGTCCAAAAATAGGGCAGATCCCGTCCTAGGATCACGTCATAAGGAAGAGTGTTAAGCAGTCCCACCTCATGTTGCACCTGACCGCAAGGTGCTGTGATGGTGACAATCCCCGTGGGATAGTCTCGGCGGTCCCCATGTATGCAACCACCCCCACGGTACGTCCTGTGGCCTTTACTTTAGCCCTCAAGGTGGATCGCACAAGGGTCACTAAGCTTCCGGAATCCAACAATCCTGTAACCGGACATCCATTCACCTGTATTTGGCACAAGTGGGGCTCAGTCTCTGGGGGAACCAGGTCAGCGGTACACACCACCTGAGCATACATTGAACCCCGCCGGGTAACCCCACAATCCATGGGCTCCGTGGTCAGGGGACACTGGGCTTCCATATGTCCCACCCGCTGGCACCGCCAACATCTAATAGGGAAGGAAACCCCCTTGACAAGTTGTCGTTTAGGGTACATGGCCTTCCGGACCTCAGGAACGGCGGGCGCGGCCTCAGCCGGGATGGTAGCGGACTCCTGTACCGGTGTCGGCGGTGGGTCCTTGGCCCTAGGCTTGGAGGGGCCGGACCGACGGGCGGTACGCAAAGTCTCAGTGTCCCGTATCAAGTCCTGCGTAGCCACATGCCGCTCTACCAGGGACACTAATTGGTCCAGGGTACTCGGGTCACCCTGTCCTACCCACCGTTGAACGGTGACGGGTAAAGTGCGCACAAAACGATCCACTACTACCCTTTCCACCATTTGCGCCGGGCTCAGAGTGTCAGGCTGCAACCACTTTTTTACAAGATGTAATAAGTCATAGGCCTGGGAGCGTACGGGTTTGGCTTCCTCATAGAACCACTGATTTACCCGCTGAGCCCGTACATAGGTATTCACCCCCAACCGAGCCAGTATTTCGGCTTTCAGGGTCACATAGTCAATGGCGTCCTCGGTACAGAGGTCCAGGTACGCTTTTTGGGGTTCCCCCGTCAGATAGGGCGACAATACCTCAGCCCACTAGGGGGTCGGCAGCTTTTCCCGCTCGGCCACCCGCTCAAACACTGCCAGGAACGCTTCCACATCATCCCCCGGGGTCATCTTTTGCAACGCTTGTCTCACCGCTTTCCGGACGCTGCCGTCGTCACCCGGTCCCGGGGTTGTTGCTGCCGGTCCGGCACGGATTGACTTGGCCAGGAGAACCATCTGTTCTTGGTGCCTTTTTTCCTGCAATTTCAAGGATTGCTGGTGCTGTTGCTGCTGTTGCTCCAACGTCCGGAGCAGGTGGGTATTCACCTGTTGTTGCTGTGCATTAGCCTCTTGTTGTTGTGCATTAGCCTGCTGCTGCTGTGCATTAGCCTGAGCCAAATGCCTTAGTATGTCCTCCATGGCGTCGCTGGGTTTGGGCCGTAGTATAGCTGCTTGAATCCAGGACATGTGCTACCGGATCACCAGAAAAGGAAGTACACCTCACCGGGCTGGCATGCCCGCATTCTCCACCATATGTGAGGTAGCGCGGTCGGCTGCGCAGCAGAAGACACGGGATCCAGGCATCAAGGTTCACAGCACACGGTGTTTAATGTCCAAACAAAAATCCACAGCAATATACATGTCTCTCCAGCAGAGACTCAGGGAGTTGTGATCACTCCCTCACACCCGGCACACCTGCCCCTCGTTCCTGTTTCCATTTAACCCTTCCTTCAGCCTGTAGGGAAACAGCATTAACCCTAGAGTGGATTTACTTTCTATCATGGAGTGAGCACAACCGGGGCGAGACATACCGGCCGTCATAGATAACCCCGGTCACAGTCTCACAATACACACAAGCACACACACAGAGACAGACACACACTCATAGACAGACACATAGACACACACACACAGGCACACACACACACACACAGACACACAGACAGACACAAACAGACAGACACAGAGACAGACACACACAGAGACAGACATACAGACAGACACATACTGAGACAGACATGCACAGAGACAGATAGACACAAACAGACAGACACAGAGACAGACACACACAGAGATAGAAACACACAGACACATACTGAGACAGACATGCACAAAGACAGACACACACACAGACACATAGACACACACAGAGAAAGACACAGACACACACAGAGACTGACACACACGCACACAAAGACACGCACTCACACACACAAAGAGACAGACACACACAGACACACACAAACACAGAGACAAACAGACACACACACACACAGATGCACTCACAGAGAAAGACACACACACAGAAAGACACACACACACAGAGACACACACACACAGACAGACACACACACACACACACAGACAGATAGTAACACATAGACACACACAGAGACAGACACACACGGAGACAGACAGACATACACAGAGACAGACACACATACAGAGACAGACACACACAGAGAGACACACGCACACACACAGAGACAGACACACACAAAGACACACACATAGACACACAAACATAGATACAGACACACACACAGAGACACACGGACACAAACACACACAGAGACAGACACACACAGACACACACTCAGAGAAAGACATACACAGACAGACATACACAGACAGACACATACAGACAGACACACACAGAGACAGACAGACATACACAGAGAGAAACACTCACAGACATACACAGAGACTGACACACTCACAGACAGAAACACACACATTCAGACACACACATAGACACACACAGGCACACACACACAAAACAGAAACACAGACAAAGACACACACAGACACACAAAGAGACAGACACAGACACCCACAGAGACAGACACCCACAGAGACAGACATGCACACAGATAGACACACACAACCAGACACACACACACACACACACACTTACAGAGACTAACACACACACATACAGACACACACAGAGACAGACACACACAGAGACAGACACACACAGACACACACAAACAAACAAACACAGAGACAGACACACAGACACACACACACAAAGACACACACAGAGACAGATAGTAACACAAAGACACACACACAGACAGACACACACAAACACACAGACACAAACCCAGAGACAGACACACACAGAGAGAGACACACACAGAGAGAGGCACACACACAGAGAGAGACACACACAGACACACACACATATAAACACACACAGAGACAAATACACACAGAGACAGACACACACACATACATAGACAGACACAGAGACACACGCACACACACAAAGACACACATACACACAGAGACACACAGAGTCAGACAGACAGACACACACACAAACACAGACACACACACACACAGACAGAGACAGACACACACAGAGACAGACACATACACACACAAAAACACAGAGGCAGACAGAAACACAGACACACACAGAGACACACATACAGAGACAAACAGACACAGAGACAGACACAAACACACACACACACAGGGAAAGACACAAACACACACATAAACAGAAAAACACACACAGATACACACATACAGAGACAGACAGACACACACACACACAGACAGACACACATACAGACAAACACACAGACACACACACACACACACAGAGAGACACAGCCATACACACAAACACAGACAGGGACAGACACACAAACAGAGACAGACAAAGACAGACACACACAGAGACACACACACACACACACACACACAGGGACAGACACGAACAAAGAAAAATGCACATACACACAAGCACACACACAGAGACAGACACACACTCATAGACAGACACATAGACACACACACACACAGGCACACACACACAGACAGACACAAACAGACAGACACAGAGACAGACACACACAGAGATAGACACACACAGACACACACAGACACATACTGAGACAGACATGCACAAAGACAGACACACACAGAGACATAGACATAGACACACACAGAGAAAGACACAGACACACACAAAGACTGACACACACGCACACAGAGACACGCACTCACACACACAGACACACACAAACACAGAGACAGACAAACAGACACACACACACAGACGCACTCACAGAGAAAGACACACACACAGAAAGACACACACACACACAGAGACACACACACACAGACAGACACACACACACACACACACAGATAGTAACACATAGACACACACAGAGACAGACACACACGGAGACAGACAGACACACACAGAGACAGACACACATACAGAGACAGACACACACAGAGAGACACACGCACACAGAGAAAGACACACACAGACAGACACAGAGACAGACACACACAAAGACACACACATAGACACACAAACATAGATACAGACACACACACAGACACACACAGAGACACACGGACACAAACACACACAGAGACAGACACACACAGACACACACTCAGAGAAAGACATACACAGACAGACATACACAGAGAGACACATACAGACAGACACACACAGAGACAGACAGACACACAGAGAGAAACACTCACAGACATACACAGAGACCGACACACTCACAGACAGAAACACACACATTCAGACACACATATAGACACACACAGGCACACTCACACAAAACAGAAACACAAAGACACACACAGAGACACACAAAGAGACAGACACAGACACCCACAGAGACAGACACCCACAGAGACAGACATGCACACAGATAGACACACACAACCAGACACACACACACTTACACACACTTACAGAGACTAACACACACACATACAGACACACACAGAGACAGACACACAGAGACATACACACACCAGACACACACAAACAAACACAGAGACAGACACACAGACACACACACACAAAGACACACACAGAGACAGATAGTAACGCACAGACACACACACACAGAGACAGACACACACAAACACACAGAGACAGACACACACACACACAGAGACAGACACACACAAACACACAGAGACAGACACACACATACAGAGACAGACACACACAGAGAGACACACACACACAGACACACACAGACACACGCATACAGAGACACAGAGACAAACACAGAGACAGACACACAAAGACCGATACAGAGACAGACATACACACACACAGAGAAAGACACACACGCAACCACACAGAGACAGACACACAAACACAGAGACATACACACACAGAGACACACACACAGATACAGACATACACACAAAGATATACACACACACAGACACACACAAACACACACAGAGACAACGACACACAGATACAAACAGACATAAAGACACACACACAGACACACACAGACACACGCACACACAGACAGAGACAGACAGAGACAGACACAAACAGAGACAGAAACAGAGAGACAGACGCACACATACACACAGACACACAAAGAGACAGACACACACAGACACACACAAAGAGACAGACACACAGACACACACAGAGACAGACACAGAGACACACACACACACAGACACACACAGACACACACACAGAGACAGCCACACACGCACACAAATACACAAAACACACACACACACACAGAGACAGACACACACAGTCAGATATAGACAGACATACAAAAAGAAACACACACAGAGACAGACAGACAAACAGACACACACAAATGCAGAGACAGACACACACAGACACAGGGACAGACACACAGACAAACACACAAATACAGAAACACACACACAGAGAAAGACACCCACATACACAAATAGAAAGACACACACAGACACAGACAGACATACACACACAAACACAGAGACAGACACACACACACACACAGACACACAAACACACACAGAGACAGACACACACAGAGACATACACACAAAGACACACAGAGACACACACAGACACGCAAACTTAGAGACAGACAGACACACAGACAGACACACAGACAAACACAGAGACAGACACAAACACACATACACGTACAGGGACAGACACAAACACACAGACATGCAGAAAGAGACACACACAGAGACAGGCAGACACAGTCAGACGCGCACACACACAGACACACACACACAGAGACAGATACACACACAGAGACAGACACACACAGACACAGAGACAGACACAGACAGACACACAAACACACAGAGACAGACAGACACACACACAGACAGACACAGAGACAGACACACACACACAGAGACAGACACACACACTCACAGACACACACAGACACTCACAGACAGACACACAAACACACACACACTAACACACAAGACACACAGACAGACAGACACACACGGACACACACACACACAGAGACAGACACACACACACACACAGAGACAGACACACAAACATACAGACACGCACACAGAGAAAGACACACACAGACACATACACACACAGACACACAGAAAGACACACACACATACACACACACACAGTAACAGAGACACACACAGAGACAGACAGGCACACACACTGACACACACACACACACACACACACAGACACAGAAAAACACACACACAGAACCACACACAGACACACACACAGACACACACTCACAGTCACACACAGACACACACACACAGACAGACATATACAGAGACACACAGACACACAGAGAAACACACACACACACATACACACACAGAGACACACACACAGGCACATGCACACACGCACACACACATATACACACACACAGAGAAACACACACAGATATACACAGAGACACACACAGAGACACACAGGCACGCATGCACACACAGAGACACACACAGACACACACACACACACACACACAGAGACAGACACACACTCAGAGAAAGACATACACAGACAGACATACACAGACACATACAGACAGACACACACAGAGACAGACAGACACACAGAGAGAAACACTCACAGGCATACACAGAGACCGACACACTCACAGACAGAAACACACACATTCAGACACACATATAGACACACACAGGCACACACACACAAAACAGAAACACAGACAAAGACACACACAGAGACACACAAAGAGACAGACACAGACACCCACAGAGACAGACACCCACAGAGACAGACATGCACACAGATAGACACACACAACCAGACACACACACACACACACACTTACCCACACTTACAGAGACTAACACACACACATACAGACACACACAGAGAAAGACACACAGAGACATACACACACCAGACACACACAAACAAACACAGAGACAGACACACACACACAAAGACACACACAGAGACAGATAGTAACGCACAGACACACACACACAGAGACAGACACACACAAACACACAGAGACAGACACACACATACAGAGACAGACACACACAGAGAGACACACACGCACAGACACACACAGACACACGCATACAGAGACACAGAGACAAACACAGAGACAGACACACAAAGACCGATACAGAGACAGACATACACACGCACAGAGAAAGACACACACGCAACCACACAGAGACAGACACACAAACACAGAGACATACACACACAGAGACACACACACAGATACAGACATACACACAAAGATATACACACACAGACACACACAAACACACACAGAGACAACGACACACAGATACAAACAGACATAAAGACACACACACAGACACACACAGACACACGCACACACAGACAGAGACAGACAGAGACAGACACAAACAGAGACAGAAACAGAGAGACAGACGCACACATACACACAGACACACAAAGAGACAGACACACACAGACACACACAAAGAGACAGACACACAGACACACACAGAGACAGACACAAAGACACACACACACACACAGACACACACAGACACAGCCACACACGCACACAAATACACAAACACACACACACACACAGAGACAGACACACACAGTCAGATATAGAGACAGACATACAAAAAGAAACACACACAGACAGACAGACAAACAGACACACACAAATGCAGAGACAGACACACACAGACACAGGGACAGACACACAGACAAACACACAAATACAGAAACACACACACAGAGAAAGACACCCACATACACAAATAGAAAGACATACACAGACACAGACAGACATACACAAACACAGAGACAGACACACACACACACACACACAGACACACAAACACACACATAGACAGACACACACAGAGACATACACACAAAGACATACAGAGACACACACAGACACGCAAACTTAGAGACAGACAGACACACAGACAGACACACAGACAAACACAGAGACAGACACAAACACACATACACGTACAGGGACAGACACAAACACACAGACATGCAGAAAGAGACACACACAGAGACAGGCAGACACAGTCAGACGCGCACACACACAGACACACACACACACACAGAGACAGATACACACAGAGACAGACACAGACAGACACACAAACACACAGAGACAGACAGACACACACAGACAGACACAGAGACAGACACACACACAGAGACAGACACACACACTCACAGACACACACAGACACTCACAGACACACACAGACAGACACACAAACACACACACACTAACACACACAGAGAAAGACACACAGACAGACACACAGGGACACACACACACACAGAGACAGACACACACACACACACAGAGACAGACACACAAACATACAGACACGCACACAGAGAAAGACACACACACACAGACACATACACACACAGACACACAGAAAGACACACACACATACACACACACACACAGTAACAGAGACACACACAGAGACAGACAGGCACACACACTGACACACACACACACACAGAAAAACACACACACAGAACCACACACAGACACACACACACACACACACAGACACACACTCACAGTCACACACAGACACACACACAGACAGACATATACAGAGACACACAGACACACAGAGAAACACACACACACACATACACACACAGAGACACACACACAGGCACATGCACACACGCACACACACATATACACACACACACACACACACACAGAAACACACACAGATGTACACAGAGACACACACAGAGACACACAGGCACGCATGCACACACAGAGACACACAGAGACACACACACAGAGACACACACTCACAGTCACACACACACACAGACACACATAGAGACAGACACACACAGACATATACAGAGACACACAGAGAAACACTCACACACACACAGCCACACACACAGAGAAACACACACACAGACACACATACATAGACAGACACATAGAGACACACACGCACACACACAGACAAACACACACAAAGACACACACAAACACACACAGACACACACACAGACATACAGAAACACAGAGACACACCCACACACACAGACACACACACACAGACAGACACACACACATAGACAGACACACACACAGAGACACACACGCACACACACACACAGAAAGAGACACATACACAAAGAGACAGACACACAAAGACACAGACACACAGACACACACACACACAGACACACATACATAGACAGACACACACAGAGAAAGACATACACGCACACACACATACACACACAGACACAGAGACACACACAGAGAAAAACAGACACACACAAAGATACACACAGACAGACAGATAGAAACACACAGACACACACACAGACAGAGACACATACACAAAGACACACAGAGACAAACAGAGAGACACACACACACACAGAGACAGACCGATAGAAACACACAGAGACACAGACACACACAGACAGACACACCCACACAGATACACACAGACACACCCACAGACAGACACACCCACACACACAGATACACACAGAGACAGAGATAGAAACACACAGACACACACAGAGACAGACACACAGAGTCAGACACACACACACACACACAGACAGATACGCACACAGACACACACACAGAAACACACACAGACACAGAAAGGCACATACACACTGAGACAGAGATAGAAACACACAGACACACACACACACACACAAACAGACAGACACATAGAGACAGACACACACAGAGACAGACACACACACACAGACACACACAGACATATACAGAGACACACAAGACACACACAACCACACAGACAGACACACAAACGCAGAGACAGACACACACAGAGACACACATACAGAGACAGACATACACACAAAGATATACACACACAGACACAGACACACAGAGACAACCACACACAGACACACAAACAGAGACAGAAAGACACACACACAGACAGACACACACAGACACACATACAGAGACAGACACACACAGAGACAGATTCACACACAGAGACGAACACACAGAAAGACACACAGAGACACACATACACAGACATACACAGACAGACACAGAGACAGATAGTAACACAGACACACACACAGAGACAGACACACACAGAGACACACAGACACACACAGAGAAAGACACACACAGAAAGACACAAAGAGACACACACAGAGACAGACACACACAAAGACACACACATAGACACACAAACATAGATACAGACACACACACAGACAAGCACACACACACACACACACACACGGACACAAACACACACAAACACACACACAGAGACAGACACACACACAGACACACACACTCAGAGACATACAGATACAGAGACAGACATACACAGACATACACAGACAGACACATACATACAGACACACACAGAGACAGACACACACACAGACAGACACACAGAGACAGACAAACACTCACAGACACACACAGAATCCGACACACTCACAGACAGAAACACACAAATTCAGACACACATAGACACACAGACACACACACAGAGACAGAAACACAGACAGAGACACACACAGAGACACACAAAGAGACAGACACAGACACCCACAGAGACAGACACACACAGAGACAGACATGCTCAAAGACATACACACACAGACAGACACACAACCAGACACACACACACACATACAGAGACTGACACACACACACAGACACACACAGAGACAGACACACACAGACACACAGAGACAGACACAGACACACACAAACACAGACAGACACACACAGAAAGACAAACACAGAAAGACACACACAGAGAAAGACACACACACAAACACACACAGAGACACACAGAGACAGATAGTAATACACAGACACACACACAGAGACAGACACACACACAGACACAGACACACGCATACAGAGACACAGAGACAAACACAGAGACAGACACACACAGACAGATACAGAGACAGACATACACACGCACAGAGAAAGACACACGCACACACAACCACAGACACACAAACGCAGAGACAGACACACACAGAGACACACATACAGACAGACACACACAAAGACATACACACACAGACACACACACACATACAGAGACAACCACACACAGAGACAGACACACACAGAGACAGACACACACATACACACAGACAGACACACAGACACACAAAGAGACAGACACACACAGACACACAGAGACAGACACACACATACAGAGACAGACACACACAGAGAGACACACACACACAGACACACACAGACACACGCATACAGAGACACAGAGACAAACACAGAGACAGACACACAAAGACCGATACAGAGACAGACATACACACACACAGAGAAAGACACACACGCAACCACACAGAGACAGACACACAAACACAGAGACATACACACACAGAGACACACACACAGATACAGACATACACACAAAGATATACACACACACAGACACACACAAACACACACAGAGACAACGACACACAGATACAAACAGACATAAAGACACACACACAGACACACACAGACACACGCACACACAGACAGAGACAGACAGAGACAGACACAAACAGAGACAGAAACAGAGAGACAGACGCACACATACACACAGACACACAAAGAGACAGACACACACAGACACACACAAAGAGACAGACACACAGACACACACAGAGACAGACACAGAGACACACACACACACAGACACACACAGACACACACACAGAGACAGCCACACACGCACACAAATACACAAACACACACACACACACACACAGAGACAGACACACACAGTCAGATATAGACAGACATACAAAAAGAAACACACACAGAGACAGACAGACAAACAGACACACACAAATGCAGAGACAGACACACACAGACACAGGGACAGACACACAGACAAACACACAAATACAGAAACACACACACAGAGAAAGACACCCACATACACAAATAGAAAGACACACACAGACACAGACAGACATACACACACAAACACAGAGACAGACACACACACACACACAGACACACAAACACACACAGAGACAGACACACACAGAGACATACACACAAAGACACACAGAGACACACACAGACACGCAAACTTAGAGACAGACAGACACACAGACAGACACACAGACAAACACAGAGACAGACACAAACACACATACACGTACAGGGACAGACACAAACACACAGACATGCAGAAAGAGACACACACAGAGACAGGCAGACACAGTCAGACGCGCACACACACAGACACACACACACAGAGACAGATACACACACAGAGACAGACACACACAGACACAGAGACAGACACAGACAGACACACAAACACACAGAGACAGACAGACACACACACAGACAGACACAGAGACAGACACACACACAGAGACAGACACACACACTCACAGACACACACAGACACTCACAGACAGACACACAAACACACACACACTAACACACAAGACACACAGACAGACAGACACACACGGACACACACACACACAGAGACAGACACACACACACACACAGAGACAGACACACAAACATACAGACACGCACACAGAGAAAGACACACACAGACACATACACACACAGACACACAGAAAGACACACACACATACACACACACACAGTAACAGAGACACACACAGAGACAGACAGGCACACACACTGACACACACACACACACAGACACAGAAAAACACACACACAGAACCACACACAGACACACACACAGACACACACTCACAGTCACACACAGACACACACACAGACAGACATATACAGAGACACACAGACACACAGAGAAACACACACACACACATACACACACAGAGACACACACACAGGCACATGCACACACGCACACACACATATACACACACACACAGAGAAACACACACAGATATACACAGAGACACACACAGAGACACACAGGCACGCATGCACACACAGAGACACACACAGACACACACACACACACACAGAGACAGACACACACTCAGAGAAAGACATACACAGACAGACATACACAGACACATACAGACAGACACACACAGAGACAGACAGACACACAGAGAGAAACACTCACAGGCATACACAGAGACCGACACACTCACAGACAGAAACACACACATTCAGACACACATATAGACACACACAGGCACACACACACAAAACAGAAACACAGACAAAGACACACACAGAGACACACAAAGAGACAGACACAGACACCCACAGAGACAGACACCCACAGAGACAGACATGCACACAGATAGACACACACAACCAGACACACACACACACACTTACCCACACTTACAGAGACTAACACACACACATACAGACACACACAGAGAAAGACACACAGAGACATACACACACCAGACACACACAAACAAACACAGAGACAGACACACACACACAAAGACACACACAGAGACAGATAGTAACGCACAGACACACACACAGAGACAGACACACACAAACACACAGAGACAGACACACACATACAGAGACAGACACACACAGAGAGACACACACGCACAGACACACACAGACACACGCATACAGAGACACAGAGACAAACACAGAGACAGACACACAAAGACCGATACAGAGACAGACATACACACGCACAGAGAAAGACACACACGCAACCACACAGAGACAGACACACAAACACAGAGACATACACACACAGAGACACACACACAGATACAGACATACACACAAAGATATACACACACAGACACACACAAACACACACAGAGACAACGACACACAGATACAAACAGACATAAAGACACACACACAGACACACACAGACACACGCACACACAGACAGAGACAGACAGAGACAGACACAAACAGAGACAGAAACAGAGAGACAGACGCACACATACACACAGACACACAAAGAGACAGACACACACAGACACACACAAAGAGACAGACACACAGACACACACAGAGACAGACACAAAGACACACACACAGACACACACAGACACAGCCACACACGCACACAAATACACAAACACACACACACACACAGAGACAGACACACACAGTCAGATATAGAGACAGACATACAAAAAGAAACACACACAGACAGACAGACAAACAGACACACACAAATGCAGAGACAGACACACACAGACACAGGGACAGACACACAGACAAACACACAAATACAGAAACACACACACAGAGAAAGACACCCACATACACAAATAGAAAGACATACACAGACACAGACAGACATACACAAACACAGAGACAGACACACACACACACACACACACACAGACACACAAACACACACAGAGACAGACACACACAGAGACATACACACAAAGACATACAGAGACACACACAGACACGCAAACTTAGAGACAGACAGACACACAGACAGACACACAGACAAACACAGAGACAGACACAAACACACATACACGTACAGGGACAGACACAAACACACAGACATGCAGAAAGAGACACACACAGAGACAGGCAGACACAGTCAGACGCGCACACACACAGACACACACACACACACACACAGAGACAGATACACACAGAGACAGACACACACAGACACAGAGACAGACACAGACAGACACACAAACACACAGAGACAGACAGACACACACAGACAGACACAGAGACAGACACACACACAGAGACAGACACACACACTCACAGACACACACAGACACTCACAGACACACACAGACAGACACACAAACACACACACACACTAACACACACAGAGAAAGACACACAGACAGACACACAGGGACACACACACACACAGAGACAGACACACACACACACACACAGAGACAGACACACAAACATACAGACACGCACACAGAGAAAGACACACACACACAGACACATACACACACAGACACACAGAAAGACACACACACATACACACACACACACACACACAGTAACAGAGACACACACAGAGACAGACAGGCACACACACTGACACACACACACACACAGAAAAACACACACACAGAACCACACACAGACACACACACACACACACAGACACACACTCACAGTCACACACAGACACACACACAGACAGACATATACAGAGACACACAGACACACAGAGAAACACACACACACACATACACACACAGAGACACACACACAGGCACATGCACACACGCACACACACATATACACACACACACACACACAGAAACACACACAGATATACACAGAGACACACACAGAGACACACAGGCACGCATGCACACACAGAGACACACAGAGACACACACACAGAGACACACACTCACAGTCACACACACACACAGACACACATAGAGACAGACACACACAGACATATACAGAGACACACAGAGAAACACTCACACACACACAGCCACACACACAGAGAAACACACACACAGACACACATACATAGACAGACACATAGAGACACACACGCACACACACAGACAAACACACACAAAGACACACACAAACACACACAGACACACACACAGACATACAGAAACACAGAGACACACCCACACACACAGACACACACACACAGACAGACACACACACATAGACAGACACACACACAGAGACACACACGCACACACACACAGAAAGAGACACATACACAAAGAGACAGACACACAAAGACACAGACACACAGACA
This sequence comes from Anomaloglossus baeobatrachus, assembly GCF_048569485.1. Lineage (NCBI taxonomy): Eukaryota > Metazoa > Chordata > Amphibia > Anura > Aromobatidae > Anomaloglossus > Anomaloglossus baeobatrachus. The sequence goes on from NC_134356.1 coordinate 435,004,430, forward strand.
CACACACACACAGACACACATACATAGACAGACACACACAGAGAAAGACATACACGCACACACACATACACACACAGACACAGAGACACACACAGAGAAAAACAGACACACACAAAGATACACACAGACAGACAGATAGAAACACACAGACACACACACAGACAGAGACACATACACAAAGACACACAGAGACAAACAGAGAGACACACACACACACAGAGACAGACCGATAGAAACACACAGAGACACAGACACACACAGACAGACACACCCACACAGACACACACAGACACACCCACAGACAGACACACCCACACACACAGATACACACAGAGACAGAGATAGAAACACACAGACACACACAGAGACAGACACACAGAGTCAGACACACACACACACACACACACAGACAGATACGCACACAGACACACACACAGAAACACACACAGACACAGAAAGGCACATACACACTGAGACAGAGATAGAAACACACAGACACACACACACACACACAAACAGACAGACACATAGAGACAGACACACACAGAGACAGACACACACACACAGACACACACAGACATATACAGAGACACACAAGACACACACAACCACACAGACAGACACACAAACGCAGAGACAGACACACACAGAGACACACATACAGAGACAGACATACACACAAAGATATACACACACAGACACAGACACACAGAGACAACCACACACAGACACACAAACAGAGACAGAAAGACACACACACAGACAGACACACACAGACACACATACAGAGACAGACACACACAGAGACAGACTCACACACAGAGACGAACACACAGAAAGACACACAGAGACACACATACACAGACATACACAGACAGACACAGACACAGAGACAGATAGTAACACAGACACACACACAGAGACAGACACACACAGAGACACACAGACACACACAGAGAAAGACACACACAGAAAGACACAAAGAGACACACACAGAGACAGACACACACAAAGACACACACATAGACACACAAACATAGATACAGACACACACACAGACAAGCACACACACACACACACACACACACACGGACACAAACACACACAAACACACACACAGAGACAGACACACACACAGACACACACACTCAGAGACATACAGATACAGAGACAGACATACACAGACATACACAGACAGACACATACATACAGACACACACAGAGACAGACACACACACAGACAGACACACAGAGACAGACAAACACTCACAGACACACACAGAATCCGACACACTCACAGACAGAAACACACAAATTCAGACACACATAGACACACAGACACACACACAGAGACAGAAACACAGACAGAGACACACACAGAGACACACAAAGAGACAGACACAGACACCCACAGAGACAGACACACACAGAGACAGACATGCTCAAAGACATACACACACAGACAGACACACAACCAGACACACACACACACATACAGAGACTGACACACACACACAGACACACACAGAGACAGACACACACAGACACACAGAGACAGACACAGACACACAAACACAGACAGACACACACAGAAAGACAAACACAGAAAGACACACACAGAGAAAGACACACACACAAACACACACAGAGACACACAGAGACAGATAGTAATACACAGACACACACACAGAGACAGACACACACACAGACACAGACACACGCATACAGAGACACAGAGACAAACACAGAGACAGACACACACAGACAGATACAGAGACAGACATACACACGCACAGAGAAAGACACACGCACACACAACCACAGACACACAAACGCAGAGACAGACACACACAGAGACACACATACAGACAGACACACACAAAGACATACACACACAGACACACACACACATACAGAGACAACCACACACAGAGACAGACACACACAGAGACAGACACACACATACACACAGACAGACACACAGACACACAAAGAGACAGACACACACAGACACACACACACACAGAGAGACACACAGACACACACAGAGACAGACACACATGCACACAAATACACAAACACACACACACACAGAGACAGACACACACAGGCAGATTTAGAGACAGACGTACAAAGACAAACACACACAGAGACAGACAGACACAAACAGACACACAAATGCAGAGACAGACACACACAGACTTAGGGACAGACACACAGACAAACACACAAATACACACACAGAGAAAGACACACACATACACAAATAGAAAGACACACACACACACAGACGCACACAGACACACATACACAAACACAGAGACAGACACACGCAGACACACACACAGAGTCACACACAAACAAACACAGAGACAGACACACACAGAGACAGACACACACAGAGACAGACATACACACAAAGACACACAGAGACACACACAGACACGCAAACTTAGAGACAGACAGACACACAGACAGACACACAGACAAACACAGAGACAGACACAAACACACATAGACGCACAGGGACAGAGACAAACACAGACATGCACAAAGAGACACAAACAGAGACAGACAGACAGTCAGACGCGCACACACACACAGACACACACAGAGGCACACACAGACACACACAGAGACAGACACACACAGAGACAGACACAGACAGACACACAAACACACACAAAGACAGACACACACACACACAAAGACAGACACACAGATACGAACAGACACACACAGACAGGCACATACAGACACACAAACACACACTAACACACATAGACACACCCAGAGAAAGACACAAACACAGACAGACATATACAGAGACACACAGAGAAACACACACACATACACACACAGAGACTCACAGGCACATGCACACACACACACACACACAAATTCACATATACACACACAGACACACACAGAAAAACACACAGATACACACAGAGGCACACACACAGAGACACACAGGCACGCACGCACACAGAGACACACACAAACACACAGAAAGACACACACAGAGACACACACTGACAGTCACACACACACACACACACAGACAGACACACATAGAGACAGACACACACACAGACACACACAGACAGACATATACAGAGACACACAGACACAGACACACACATACATAGACAGACACATAGAGACACACACGCACACACACAGACAGACAAACACACAAAGACACAGACACACACACACAGACAGACACACAGACACGCACAAACACACACAGACACACACACAGAGATACAGACACACAGACAGAAACACACACAGACACAGAGACACACCCTCACACACACACACAGAGACACACCCCCACACACACACACACAGACACACATAGACAGACTGTGACGGGGTGTACATCAGAGCAAAGAGAGACAACAGGCCGAGGATGATCCAACAGGTTTACTAACGGGAATACAGGAACAGCACACGACAAGTCCAAATAAAACAGATTCGGGGGCACCTCCCAATAATCCAAAGTGCCAGATCACAACGTAATAGTCCTTTTCAGAGTCCCAGAAATCCCACACAATCCACTGGACGGCGAGGTCTGTCCGCAGATTCAGATCTCGCTCCCTTCCTCTTCAAAAACTCAACTCCCAACTGCATTTAGAAACAGGAGTGAATTGTTTGAGCTCGTGGGCCCGCCCCTCAAGGGTAGGGGTCTATGCAATGGTTGGGCCCACTAGAAGATTCTAGAAGGTTGGCTCCGAGATGTCTACAGGTTTGTGTAGTTGGCGTTATCCACTGCTTACGAAACAATGGGAAGTTCCTCTGGCTGTGTGGACAAGAGATAATTGCATTATGGGCCCAGAGACACAGGAGATGGGGGAAGGTATGGTTACTTACATCCCAAGACATTTCAAAGTGTTCAGTAAGTACAACCAAAGGAAAGTGACATCACATCCTGACATAGTATTACAGCAAATACAGTGAGAAGGTAAAATACATCATGACAATTCCTTCCCCTCCCAACTTGTGTACGTACTAGGGACCTCTACAGGTCGCTGGTTAAGTACACGCAGGCATGGCTGACAGGACTCAAGGCTCCTCTTGCCTGGACAGTCCATCTGCATTTTGGTGTTGGCTGCCCCTTCTATATTGTATGGTAAAGTTATAGGGCTGCAGAGCCAGGCTCCATCGCAGTAAGCGTCCATTGTCCCCAGAGACTCTGTGCAGCCAGGTGAGGGGATTGTGATCAGTAACCACAGTGAATTCCCGTCCATACAGATACGGCCGTAGTTTCTTAAGGGCCCACACTACAGCCAGACATTCCTTCTCAACAGTTGCATAGGCCACTTCTCGGTCCAGCAGTTTCCGGCTGAGATAGGCGATGGGGTGCTCGTCCCCAGCTGCATTCACCTGGCTGAGGACAGCTCCCAGTCCATAAGCAGAGGCATCCGTTTGCACAATGAATCTCCTCTTGTAGTCTGGAGCAGCCAGAACAGGATCGCAGATCAAAGCATCCTTCAGCCGGTTAAAAGCCTCATCACAGGCTGGAGTCCAGATCACCAGCCGGGGCATTGTTTTCTTGGTCAGGTCGGTAAGAGGCTTGGCCACAGTACTGAAATGAGAAACAAATTTTCGGTAATAACTGGCAGTGCCCAGAAAAGCCATAACTTGTTTCTTAGTTTGGGGTACAGGCCAGTCTCTAATAGCCTGGATTTTGGCAGGCTCAGGTCGGAGCTTCCCTCCTCCCACTCTATGTCCTAGGTACTGGACTTCCCCCATCCCCAATTGGCATTTATCGGGTCGAATAGTTAGGCCGGCTGCAAGAATCAGGTCCAAAATAATGGCTACTTGATTCAGATGTTCCTCCCATGTGTGGCTGAAGACGGCGATATCATCCAAGTAGGCACAAGCAAAGTCATCACATCCCCGGAGGATCTGATCCACCATTCTCTGGAAGGTGGCCGGGGCATTTTTCATTCCAAAAGGCATGCTTAGAAATTCATACAGACCAAAGGGGGTTATAAAAGCGGACCGTTCTCTCCCTTCGTCCGTTAGAGGGATCTGCCAGTATCCCTTACTGAGATCCAAGGTAGTGACATATCGGGACCCAGCCAGTCGGTCTAGAAGTTCGTCAATACGAGGCATTGGGTAAGGATCGCTGACGGTATGGTCGTTTAGTCGCCGATAGTCCACACAAAATCGAGTACTCCCATCCTTCTTGGGTACTAACACCACAGGGGAGGCCCAAGGGCTATGGGAGGCCTGGATTACCCCAAGCTGTAACATCTCCTCCAGTTCGTGCTGCATGGTGTTTCGAACTGATTCAGGTACCCGGTAAGGAGCCAGTTGTATGGGACGGATGCCCTGAGTGTCCACATGATGTTGGGTGACGGTGGTTCGACCTGGTTGGGATGAGAAAGCAGCCCGTCTCTGTTGAAGCACTTCCAGCATCTGGATTTTCTGTAAGGAGTCCAGGTAATCTCCCAGGGGAACCTGTTCCACAGTGGATGGGGCTCTCGCTGCTTCCACGAGATCAGGTAGAGAGTCCTCATCCTCTTGACCATCTTCTGAAGCCAACCGACAGCTTGCTATCATTGGAATGTTCCGGTCATGGTACTCCTTAATCATATTCACATGGACAGTCTTTTGCCTTAGCCCCTGATCATCTAAAGCAAGAAGGTAATTGGTATCATTCAGTTTTCTGAGAACCCGGAAGGGACCCTCCCATGTGGTCTGCAGTTTATTCTGCCGATGGGGAACAATCATTAAGACTTGTTGTCCTTCTACAAACTCCCGATAGCGTGCGTTACGGTCATACCATGTCTTCTGTCTGGTTTGAGCCATACGCAAATGACTCTGTGCAAAACTAGCAAGTTGGGCCAAGGTTTCTCGCAGCTTTAGGACATAAGGGACAACAGGGGTTCCTGTATCTTCAACTTGCCCCTCCCAGTATTCCTTGAGCAGGGTTAAGGGTCCTCGGACCTTTCTTCCATAGAGTAGTTCAAAGGGGGAGAACCCAGTGGACTCCTGGGGAACTTCCCGATAGGCAAACAAGAGATGGGGTAGGTACTTCTCCCAGTCTGAATCTCGGTCCGTGAAGGCCCTCAGCATATTCTTCAGAGTGCCGTTGAATCGTTCACAAAGTCCATTTGTTTGGGGATGATACGGGGTCGTTCGGATCGCTCGTACTCCACAGGTGCGCCACAGACACTGGACCAACTCTGACATAAACTGGGAGCCTTGGTCCGACAAGATCTCACTGGGGAATCCTACTCTGGTAAAAATAATAACCAAGGCCTCGGCCACCTTGGCTGCAGAGATACTTGACAAGGCCACGGCTTCTGGATATCGGGTGGCGTAGTCCACAACAGTGAGAATGTACTGCTTTCCAGATTTACTTGGTTTAGCCAGAGGTCCAATGATATCAACAGCTACTCTTTGAAAGGGTTCTTCTATTATAGGGAGCGGTTGCAGGGGTGCCTTTGGGTGATCTCCGGGTCGCCCTCTACGCTGACATATGTCACAAGTTCGGCAGAAATGCGCCACTGCTTGGGAAATCCCCGGCCAATAAAAAGTTTGAGTCAATCGTCTCTCGGTGCGGGTTTTGCCTTGATGGCCAGCCGTAGGAATGTCATGAGCCAGGTGTAATAGGGGAATTCTGTACTTCTGAGGAACAATCAGCTGTTTGCTATAAGTCCAGGGCTTATCTAGGGAGTCGGCATTGGCAACCCGATACAGAAGTCCATTTTCTCTGATAATTCTTTCTCCGTTTTCCCCTAGCTGCCCTATTTCAGCCCGAGTTCTAAAACTAGCAAGGGTGGGGTCAGTCTCTACTTCTTGTCTAAACTGAACTTTATCCCAAGTAACATTCATATTATCCCCACAAGAAGAATCACTCACCGGCTGTAATGGCAGTTCTGGTGGCCTCAGTTCCATGGATGGGTTGTACACGTCCACATGGGCTGCTCTCTTGGCTTGACTTCTGGTTACCGCACCGACAAAGTGGCAATGAAGATTCCCCACATCATTTCCTAGAAGAACGTCTGCAGGGAGGCCGCTCATCACACCGACCACACATTGTTTTGCCCCAAAGCCATAATCCAGGGTCACACTCGCTCTTGGAATATATCTCTGGGTACCTCCTGCCAGTTCAATGGCAATTCCTGGTCCCTTTTGAATTGCTTGTGGTTGAATTACTCGGGGATCGGCTATGGTGAGGAAAGCCCCAGTGTCACGGAAGCCAACAACTTTTTGGCCATCCAGCACGACCTCCTGTAGATGTTTGTCCTGAAGATCAGAAGAACAGGTGGCTGGAGCTCGCACCCCATAGACTCCGGGTAGGGGAGCCAGGATATCTGAGTCACTTGGCAAGTCATCAGGCACAGAATCCAGCTCTTCTCCTGGTGAAGGTGTCTGTAGGTAATGAACAGGCAAAGGCGGTCTGTAGCTGTTCTGTCTACGAACACCTGGACATTGGAATTGCATGTGCCCAGGCTGCCCACATCCATAACATCTGCGCTCTGGGATTCTTCCTCCGCGTCGTATTCCCAAAGGTGGAGCATGAGTAATGCGAGGCACAGTCACACGAAGGTCCCCATGAGTTGACGGTCTAGGGTGATGGTGAACATTGGGGCCAGAAGGACCAGGGGCCACCAGCGTTGGGGGGTTGGTGTTTTTTTTCTCACTGGGTAGTAGTTTTTTCCACTGAGGCTTGATGGTGAGAGCCTCATCAGCTAGAGCTGCAGCTTCCTCCACAGTGGCTGGTCTCCTTTCACGCACCCATTCCCGGATCTCAGCGGGGCACTTGAAGTAAAACTGCTCTTTTAGGAGGACCTGGAGGACGGTCTCCAAGGTTAAGGCCTCCTCTGCCTCCAACCAACGATGCCACAGATGTTTGAGTTTGTGGGCATACATCTTGAAGGACACTTCCTCATCACATGCTAGAGTACGGAACTGAGTCCTGTAAGTGTCTGGCGTTACAGCATAATGTTCTAGAATAGTCTGTTTAATATCCGCATACTCACAGTTCCACCGAGGGTCCATAGCTCTATAGGCTGCAGCAGCTCCACCCTCTAAGAGCCCAACCAGATGCCGGACGCGCTCCCTTTCTGGGACTTCCATTAATCGACACTGATGCTCAAAGTCCTGGAAGAAGCCCTCAATGTCACCAGCAGCCTCATTAAACTGCTTGAAGTCTTTGCGGGACACTCTGGGAAGTTCCCTCATGATGGGTGCTGGGGTTACAGTCTGTCTGGAACCTCTCGCGGCTTCCACAGCGAGCTGCTTATCCAGCAATGCCATCTCCTCCATCCTGCGCTCCTTCTCTTCAGCTCCACGCATGGCCTCCCTCTTATCTTCTATGGTGGCCTCATCTCCAAGCAGTGCCATCTTTTCCTTGTACCACACAACCCATTGACTTTTTTGGGTATTCACCTCCGGCTCCCGTCTTTGCTCCCCTTGCTGTGGAAATTGTTCCTCGGTGCCATCTTGCAGGCAAGCGTGTTCCAATGCCTCAATTAGTTGCTCCTTAGAGAGTCCTTTGTAGCCGACACCTAATTCACGGGCCTTTGTTTGTAGACTCGCCACAGTCCAGTTCCTGTATCCTGAGGTTCTGGTTTCAGACGTCGATTGGCTGTTGTCCTCCATTTCTTCTGCTCTGATCCCGCCGCTGCCACCAGTTTGTGACGGGGTGTACATCAGAGCAAAGAGAGACAACAGGCCGAGGATGATCCAACAGGTTTACTAACGGGAATACAGGAACAGCACACGACAAGTCCAAATAAAACAGATTCGGGGGCACCTCCCGATAATCCAAAGTGCCAGATCACAACGTAATAGTCCTTTTCAGAGTCCCAGAAATCCCACACAATCCACTGGACGGCGAGGTCTGTCCGCAGATTCAGATCTCGCTCCCTTCCTCTTCAAAAACTCAACTCCCAACTGCATTTAGAAACAGGAGTGAATTGTTTGAGCTCGTGGGCCCGCCCCTCAAGGGTAGGGGTCTATGCAATGGTTGGGCCCACTAGAAGATTCTAGAAGGTTGGCTCCGAGATGTCTACAGGTTTGTGTAGTTGGCGTTATCCACTGCTTACGAAACAATGGGAAGTTCCTCTGGCTGTGTGGACAAGAGATAATTGCATTATGGGCCCAGAGACACAGGAGATGGGGGAAGGTATGGTTACTTACATCCCAAGACATTTCAAAGTGTTCAGTAAGTACAACCAAAGGAAAGTGACATCACATCCTGACATAGTATTACAGCAAATACAGTGAGAAGGTAAAATACATCATGACACAGACACACACACAAACATAGACAGACACACACACAGAGACACACACGCACACACACACAGAAAGACACACATACACACACACAAAGAGACAGACACACAAAGACGCACACACACAGAGACACACACACAGACAAAGACACACACGCACACACATACACACACAGAGACACACACAGAGAAAAACAGACACACACAAAGACACACACAGAGACAGACAGATAGAAACACACAGACACACACAGAGACACACACAGAGAGAGACACATACACAAAGACACACAGAGACAAACAGAGACACACACAACACACACAGATACATACAGAAACACACAGAGACAGAGATAGAAACACACAGACACACACAGACAGACACACGTAGACAGACACACACACACACAGACACACACACATACATAGACACACAGACACACAGTCAGTCAAACACATAGACACACACAGACAGACACGCACACAGAGACAGACACAAACAGACACAAACACACAGACAGACATATACAGGGACAGACACGTACAGACAGACACACAGACAGAGACACACACAGGCACGCACACAAACAGACACACACAGACACACAGAAAGGCACATACACACAGAGACAGAGATAGAAACACACAGACACACACACACACAGACACAAACAGACATATACAGAGACACACAGACACATAGAGACAGACACACACACACAGAGACAGACAAAGACACACAAAGACACACACACACAGACAGACACACAGACAGACACACACAGACACGCACAAAGACACACAGAGACTGACACACATACATAGACAGACACACAGACACAGACAGACAAACACACAGACACACACACACACAGACATACACAGGGAGACACACATAGACACACACACACTTAGGCCCCCTTCACACGTCCGTGAAAAACACGCACGTGTGTTACGGGCCGTTTTTCGGGTCCGTGTCCCGTTTTTGTGTCCGTTTTAATGGTCCGTGTGGCACCTGTGTGAATTGCGTATGCTAGCCGTGTTTGTGTGCAGAACGTCCGTGTGTGCGTGTGGAATTAACGTGTATGTGTACGTGTAATGTCCGTGTGTAATGTCCGTGTGTGTGATGCACAATGTCGTTTATAAATGTCGGCTGACAGCAGACAGAGTTGCGCGATGAGAATGAACTCGGGTGAACTTCACCCGACTTCATCCTCATACCGCGGCTCTGTCTGTGTCGAGTACTGATTAGCGGTCACCTGTGAAGGATTCACCGGTGACCGCTAATCCCCCGATTGACTGAAGTGTCCCCCCCTCTCTCATACTCACCGATCCCCGATCACCGGCGCTGCACGGCATTCACACGGCTGCGGCGGCTTTTACTATTTTGAAAAAGCCGGCCGCTCATTAAACAATCTCCTATTCCCTGCTTTCCCCGCCCACCGGCGCCTATGATTGGTTACAGTGAGACACGCCCCCACGCTGAGTGACAGATGTCACACTGCACCCAATCACAGCAGCCGGTGGGCGTGTCTATACTGTGCAGTAAAATAAATAAATAAATAATTAAAAAAAAACGGCGTGCGGTTCCCCCCAATTTAAAAGCCAGCCAGATAAAGCCATACGGCTGAAGGCTGGTATTCTCAGGATGGGGAGCTCCACGTTATGGGGAGCCCCCCACCCTAACAATATCAGTCAGCAGCCGCCCAGAATTGCCGCATACATTATATGCGACAGTTCTGGGGCTGTACCCGGCTCTTCCCGATTTGCCCTGGTGCCGTTGGCAAATCGGGGTAATAAGGAGTTATTGGCAGCCCATAGCTGCCAATAAGTCCTAGATTAATCATGTCAGGCGTCTATGAGACACCTTCCATGATTAATCTGTAAGTTACAGTAAAAAAACACACACACCCGAAAAATCCTTTATTAGAAATAAAAAACACACACAAATTCCCTCATTACCAATTTATTAACCCCGACAAACCCTCCATGTCCGGCGTACTCCACGGACCTCCAGCGTCGCGTCCAGCTCTGCTGCATGGAGGTGACAGGAGCAGCAGAAGACACCGCCGCTCCGGTCACCTCCACACAGCAAATGAGGTGAGTAGCGCGATCAGCTGCTGTCAGTCAGGTAACTCGCGGCCACCGCTGGATCCAGCGGTGGCCGCGGGTAACCTCAGTGACAGCAGCAGATCGCGCTACTCGGGGTTAATAAATTGGTAATGAGGGAATTTGTGTGTGTTTTTTATTTCAAATAAAGGATTTTTCGGGTGTGTGTGTTTTTTTACTGTAACTTACAGATTAATCATGGAGGGTGTCTCATAGACGCCTGACATGATTAATCTAGGACTTATTGGCTGCTGTGATTGGGTGCAGTGTGACACCTGTCACTCAGCATGGGGGCGTGTCTCACTGTAACCAATCATAGGCGCCGGTGGGCGGGGAAAGCAGGGAATACGAGATTGTTTAATGGGTGGCCGGCTTTTTCAAAATAGTAAAAGCCGCCGCAGCAGTGTGAATGCCGTGCAGCGCTGCGCCGGAGATCGGGGAACGGTAAGTATGAGAGAGGGGGGGAAAGTGACCGACAGACTGTGAGAGAGGGACAGACAGACAGAGAGACCGACAGAGAGACAGAGAGACTGACCGACGGACTCAGGGAGATTGACCGACATACACAGAAATAGAAAGAATAGCCGACATCACTAGAAATAAAAACACCAAACGGACACGGACTATAGGTATATGCATACGTGTTTACTAACGTGTGTGCACATACCCATAGACTTTCATTGTGTCCACGTGTGCGTGCTCCGTGCAGATAACAGACATGCATCCGTGCCAAACGCAAACACATACGGATCACGGACACGCACACACGGACATAATGAAATAACGGACGTGTGACCACAATCATAGATTAACATTGGTGCACGTTTGGCCGTGTCTCCGGTATATACGGAAACGGACCAAACACGCACGTGTATCACGGACGTGTGAAGGGGGCCTTAGACAGACACACAGACACAGACAAACACACAAACATAGACAGACACACACACAGAGACACACACGAACACACACAAAGACACGCATACACACACACAGACAGACACACAAAGACGCACACACACACAAAGACACACACACAAACAGACACACAGAGACACACACACAGACACACACAGAGACACACACACACAGACACACACTCGCACACAGACACACACATAAAGACAGACACACACAAAGACACACACACACACAGAACCAGACAGATAGAAACACACAGAGACACACACACACACATACACAAAGACACACAAACAGAGAAAGACACAGAGAGACACAGACACACACAGACACACTCACACGGAAACAGAAACACACACACAGAGACACACACAGACAGACACACATAGAGAGACACAGACACACACACAGACAGACAGATAGAAACACAGACACACACACAGACAGACACACCCACACACAGACACACACACCCACACACACAGAGACAGACCGATAGAAACACACAGAGACACAGACACACACAGACAGACACACCCACACAGACACACCCACAGACAGATACACCGACACACACACAGACGCACACAGAGACAGAGATAGAAACACAGACACACACACAGAGACAGACACACAGAGACAGACACACACACATACATAGACAGACACACAGACACACACAGTCAGTCATACACATAGACACACACAGACAGATACTCACACAGACACACACACAGACACACACACAGAAAGGCACATACACACAGAGAGAGATAGAAACACACAGACACACAGAGACAGACACAAACAGACAGACACACACACACACACAGATACATACAGACATATACAGAGAGATACACAGACACACAGAGAAACACACAGAGACAGACACACACAGAGACAGACACACACAGAGACAGACACACAGACACACAGAGACAGACACACACAGAGACAGACACACACAGAGACAGACACACACAGACACACAGAGACAGACACACACACAGACACACACAAACACAGACAGACACACACACAGAAAGACACACACAGAGAAAGACACAGACACACACAGAGACACACAGAGACAGATAGTAATACACAGACACACACACAGAGACAGACACACACACACACAGACACACACATACAGAGACAGACACACACAGAGAGACACACACGCACACAGACACACGCATACAGAGACACAGAGACAAACACAGAGACAGACACACACAGACAGATACAGAGACAGACATACACACGCACAGAGAAACACACACGCACACACAACCACACAGACAGACACACAAACGCAGAGACAGACACACACAGAGACACACATACAGAGACAGACACACACAAAGATATACACACACAGACAGACACACACACACACATACAGAGACAACCACACACAGAGACAGACACACACAGAGACAGACACACACATACACACAGAGACAGACACACAGAGAGACAGACACACACAGACACACACACAGAGACAGACACACAGACACACACAGAGACAGACACACACGCACACAAATACACAAACACACACACAGAGACAGACACACAGGCAGATTTAGAGACAGACGTACAAAGACAAACACACACAGAGACAGACAGACACAAACAGACACACACAAATGCAGAGACAGACACACACAGACACAGGGACAGACACACAGACAAACACACAAATACACACAAAGAGAAAGACACACACATACACAAATAGAAAGACACACACACACACAGACACACACAGAGACAGACATACACAACCACAGAGACAGACACACACACAGACACACACACACACAGAGACACACACAAAGACAGATACAGACCCACACAGAGACAGACCCACACAGAGACAGAGAAAGACATACACACAAAGACACACAGAGACACACACAGAAACGCAAACTTAGAGACAGACAGACACACAGACAGACACACAGACAAACACAGAGACAGACACAAACACACATAGACGCACAGGGACAGAGACAAACACACACACACAGACATGCACAAAGAGACACAAACAGAGACAGACAGACACAGACAGTCAGACGCGCACACACACACACAGACACACAGAAGCACACACACAGACACACACAGAGACAGATACACACACAGAAACAAACACACAGACACAGCGAGGCACAGACAGACACACAAACACACACAAAGACTGACACACACACACACACACACACACACAGACACACAGACACGCACAGACAGGCACAAAAAGACACACAAACACACACTAACACACACTAACACACACAGACACACCCAGAGAAAGACACACAGACAGACAGACATATACAGAGACACACAGACACACAGAGAAACACACACACATACACACACAGAGACACACACACACACAGGCACATGCACACACACACAAAGACACATATACACACACACACACACAAACACACAGTTACACACAGAGGCACACACACAGAGACACACAGGCACGCACGCACACACACAGAGACACACACAGAAAGACACACACAGAGACACACACACAGAGACACACACTGACAGTCACACACACACACACACACAGACAGACACACAGAGACAGACACACACACAGACAGACATATACAGAGACACACAGACACACACATACATAGACAGACACATAGAGACACACACGCACACACAAACACACACATAGACACAGACAGACACACAGACACGCACAAACACACACAGACACACATACAGAGATAGACACACAGACAGAAACACACACAGAGACACACACACACACACAAACACACACACACACACAGACACACATAGACAGACACACACACACACACAAACATAGACAGACACACACACAGAGACACACACACGCACACACACAGAAAGACACACACACACACACACAAAGAGACAGACACACAAAGAGGCACACACACAGAGACACACACACACACACACAAAGACACACACACACAGAAACAAACAGACAGACACACATACATAGACAGACACACACACAGAGAAAGACACACACACGCACACACACATACACACAGACACAGAGACACACAGAGAAAAACAGACACACACAAAGACACACACAGAGACAGACAGATAGAAACACACAGACACACACACACAGACACACACAGAGAGACACATACACAAAGACACGGAGACAAACAGAGACACACACAGACAAACACAGACACATACAGAGAGAGAAACACACAGAGACAGAGATAGAAACACACAGACACACTCAGACAGACACACGTAGATAGACACACACACACACACACAGACAGACACACACACACATACATAGACACACAGACACACACAGTCAGTCAAACACATAGACACTGTGACAGACAGACACGCACACACACAGAGACAGACACAAACAGACACAAACACACAGACAGACATATACAGGGACAGACACGTACAGACAGACACACAGACAGAGACACACACAGGCACACACACACACAGACACACAGAAAGTCACATACACACAGAGACAGAGATAGAAACACACAGACAAACACACACAGACACAAACAGACAGACACAAAGAGACAGACACACACAGACACACACAGACATATACAGAGACACACAGACACACAGAGAAACACACACACACAGACAGACACACACACACACAGAGACAGACAAAGACACACACAGACACACACACAGAGACACAGACACACAGACAGACACACACAGACACGCACAAAGACACACAAAAACACACACACACAGACAGACAGACACACATACATAGACAGACACACAGACACAGACAGACAAACACACAGACACACACACACACAGACATACACAGACACAGACAAACATAGACAGACACACACACAGAGACACACACGAACACACACACAGAAAGACACATAAACACACAAAGACACACACACAAACAGACACACACACAGACACACACTGAGACAGACACACACAGAGACAGAGAATGACATACACACAAAGACACACAGACACACACAGAAATGCAAACTTAGAGACAAACAGACACACAGACAAACACAGAGACAGACACAAACACACATACACGCACAGGGACAGACACAAACACACACACAGACATGCACAAAGAGACACATACAGAGACAGACAGACACAGACAGACACGCGCACACACACACAGACACACACAGAGGCACACACACACACACACACAGACACACAGAGACAGATACACACACACAGAGACAGACACACACAGACACAGAGACAGACACAGACAGACACACAAACACACACAAAGACAGACACACACACACAGACAGAAACAGACACACACAGAAACAGACACAGAGACACGCACAGACAGGCACAGACAGACACACAAACACACACACTAACACACACACACACAGACAGAGACAGACACACACAGAGACAGACACACACACACACGCACAGACACACATAGACAGGCACAGACAGACACATACACACTAACACAGACAAACACACAGAGAAAGACACACACAGACAGACACACACACACACATACGGACAGACACACACAGAGACAGACACAGACAGACACACAAACACACACAGAGACAAACTGACAGACACACACACACAAACACACAGACAGACATATACAGAGACAGACACGCACACAGAGAAAGACACACATGCACATAAACATACACACACAGACACACAGAGACACACACAGAGAAAAACAGACACACAAAAAGACACACAGACAGACACACACTGAGACAGACACACACAGAGACAGAGAATGACATACACACAAAGACACACAGACACACACAGAAATGCAAACTTAGAGACAAACAGACACACAGACAAACACAGAGACAGACACAAACACACATACACGCACAGGGACAGACACAAACACACACACAGACATGCACAAAGAGACACATACAGAGACAGACAGACACAGACAGACACGCGCACACACACACAGACACACACAGAGGCACACACACACACACACACAGACACACAGAGACAGATACACACACACAGAGACAGACACACACAGACACAGAGACAGACACAGACAGACACACAAACACACACAAAGACAGACACACACACACAGACAGAAACAGACACACACAGAAACAGACACAGAGACACGCACAGACACACACAGACAGGCACAGACAGACACACAAACACACACACTAACACACACACACACAGACAGAGACAGACACACACAGAGACAGACACACACACACACGCACAGACACACATAGACAGGCACAGACAGACACATACACACTAACACAGACAAACACACAGAGAAAGACACACACAGACAGACACACACACACACATACGGACAGACACACACAGAGACAGACACAGACAGACACACAAACACACACAGAGACAAACTGACAGACACACACACACAAACACACAGACAGACATATACAGAGACAGACACGCACACAGAGAAAGACACACATGCACATAAACATACACACACAGACACACAGAGACACACACAGAGAAAAACAGACACACAAAAAGACACACAGACAGACAGAAACAGACACACACAAAGACAGACAGAAACAGACACACACACACACACAGAGACACACACAGAGACAGACAGAGAGACACACACACACACACAGACACACAGAGCAGACACACACAGACACACACAGAGACAGAGATAAAAACACACAGAGACAGACACACACACAGAGACAGACACACACACATACATAGACAGACACACAGACACACACAGACAGACACGCACACAGAGACAGACAAAAACAGACACACACAGAGACACAGACATATACAGAGACAGACACACACACACACACACACAGAAAGACACACAGACACACACACACACACAGAGACACACACAGAGACAGACACATACACACAGACACAGAAAAACACACACAGAAACACACACACAGAACCACACACACACACACACAGAGAAATACACACACTCAGTCACACACACACACAAACACAGAGACAGACACACACACAGACACACACAGACAGACATATACAGAGACACATAGACACACAGAGAAACACTCACAGACACAGTTACACACACAGAAACACAAAGACACACACACACAGACACACAGGCATGCACACACATACACACACAGCCACACACAGTGAAACACACAGACAGACACACACACATACATAGACAGACACAGAGACACACACGCACACACATAAACACACACAAAGACACAGACAGACAGACACACAGAGACAGACACACACACAGACACGCACAAACACACACACAGACACACAGACATAAACACACACAGACAGACACAGACACACACACAAACATAGACAGACACACAGAGAGACACACACACAAAGACACACATACACACACACAAAGAGACAGACACACACACACAATGACGCACACACACACAGACACACACACACAGACACTCGCAGAGACACACAGACACACACAGTGACAGACACACATACATAGACAGACACACACACAGAGAAAGACACACATGCACACACAGAGACACAGACACGCACAAAGACACACACAAACACACACACACAGAGACAGACACACACCTCTACACAGACAGACAGAAACACACAGACACGCACACAAAGAGACATACACAGACAGACACCCACACAGAGAGACAGACACACCCACACGCACAGACACACCCACACATAGACAAACACAGACACACACAGACACACACATAGACAGACACACAGACACAGACAGACACACAAACATAGACAGACACACACACAGAGACACACACGCACACACACACACAGAAACACACACATACACACACAGAGACAGACACAAAAAGACGCACACACACAGAAATACACACACAGACAGACACACACAGAGACACACATACACAGAGACACACACAGACAGACACACACAGAGAGACAGATAGTAACACATAGACACACACAGAGACACACACAGAGACAGACACACATACAGAGACAGACACACACAGAGAGACACACACGCACACAGACACACACAAAGACACACACAGACAGACACACAGAGACAGACACACACAAAGACACACACAGACACACAAACATAGATACAGACACACACACAGACACGCACACACACACACACACACACGGACACAAACAAACACACACACACAGAGACAGACACAGACACACACTCAGAGACAGACAGACAGATACAGAGACAGACATACACAGATAGACATACACAGACAGACACATACAGACAGACACACACAGAGACAGACACACACACAGACAGACACACAGAGACAGACACTCACAGACACACACAGAGACCGACACACTCACAGACAGAAACACACACATTCAGACACACACATAGACACACAGACACACACACAGAGACAGAAACACAGACAGAGACACACACAGAGACACACAAAGAGACAGACACCTACAGAAACAGACACACACAGAGACAGACATGCACAAAGACAGACACACACAGACACACAACCAGACACACACACATACAGAGACTGACACACACACACACACACACACATACAGACACACACAGAGACAGACACACACAGAGACAGACACACAGACACACAGAGACAGACACACACACAGACACACACAAACACAGACAGACACACACACAGAAAGACACACACAGAGAAAGACACAGACACACACAGAGACACACAGAGACAGATAGTAATACACAGACACACACACAGAGACAGACACACACACACAGACACACATACAGAGACAGACACACACAGAGAGACACACACGCACACAGACACAGACACACGCATACAGAGACACAGAGACAAACACAGAGACAGACACACACAGACAGATACAGAGACAGACATACACACGCACAGAGAAACACACACGCACACACAACCACACAGACAGACACACAAACGCAGAGACAGACACACACAGAGACACACATACAGAGACAGACACACACAAAGATATACACACACAGACAGACACACACACACACATACAGAGACAACCACACACAGAGAAAGACACACACATAAACACAGACAGAGACAGACACACAAAGAGACAGACACACACAGACACACACACAGAGACAGACACACACAGAGACAGACACACACGCACACAAATACACAAACACACACACACAGAGACAGACACACACAGGCAGATTTAGAGACAGACGTACAAAGACAAACACACACAGAGACAGACAGACACAAACAGACACACACAAATCCAGAGACAGACACACACAGACACAGGGACAGACACACAGACAAACACACAAATACACACACAGAGAAAGACACACACATACACAAATAGAAAGACACACACACACACAGACACACACAGAGACAGACATACACAACCACAGAGACAGACACACACAGACACACACACACACACACACAGAGACACACACAAACAAACACAGAGACAGACCCACACAGAGACAGACCCACACAGAGACAGAGAAAGACATACACACAAAGACACACAGAGACACACACAGAAACGCAAACTTAGAGACAGACAGACACACAGACAGACACACAGACAAACATAGAGACAGACACAAACACACATAGACGCACAGGGACAGAGACAAACACACACACACAGACATGCACAAAGAGACAAAAACAGAGACAGACAGACACAGACAGTCAGACGCGCACACACACACACAGACACACACAGAGGCACACACACAGACACACACACAGAGACAGATACACACACAGAGACAAACACACAGACACAGAGAGGCACAGACAGACACACAAACACACTTTAACCAAAAGAACACTTAGGTCCATTTCAACAATATATTTCTTTAGACTGGATCCTCAATTAAGCATATACAACCTATAACTGACCCATTATCCCACATTTTTCATATGTATAATTCTCTATGATAATAAATTATTCTAAGTAGAATTGCTTATCAATAATTTTTATTTAGTTCAAAAATTAAACGTCACACAGTGCACAGAGGTGAAAAAGTAGCTAAAAATTCTTTAAAAATACAGTCAGAGGATATTTACAAAACAGGGTAGCATGATCCACACATCTCATAGATATCACTGGTTCATATTGTAGGTGAGAACATTTCCTTCAAATATAGGTATATAGAAAGTGCCTAATACAGTGCAATGTCCGCATAACTCTCAGCATATATCAATCAAAATTGCATATAGATATATATATATAAAGTGCTTAGTGCAGAGCAGCATGGATTGTAAACGTTTACACATAATCCTGTGTTGCCGCAGTCAGCAGCACAGGAAAGAACATTATCAAGCTCACCACTGAACCTTGTTCCAGGGGTAGAACAATTAATACTTAGTGAAAACCCACCAATGTGGGGATGGGAGTTATGTGGATCACGTCACCCTGCACCTCGACGCGTTTCGACTAGAGCTTCGTCCTGGAGGTGCAGGTATGGTGCAAGCGGCATCCTTATATACATACTTATTATTATCGCCATGTAACACCTGTATCGTTGGCGCACACGTCCCATCCGCCTCCCCGTTCGCCGTCGCGCCCGGCGTCCGGAAATCGCCACTGCGCATGCGCACAGTAATTCGATCTCATTGGACGCCGGGCGTAACATGGAAGGAGGAGGTCAGGTGACACGCGCGCGCACATACAGTGCTTTAACATTCCTCCATCTTACATTAGGGCAAGTAAAAGGGCAGAGATAGAGTCCAGCCACAGCGATTAGATTTAATCGCTTCATATTGTATATTAGTATATTATTCATAGTGTGTATAGGGCATAGTCCTTCTTTCTTATTTTGTTTGATATACGTAATTATAACGTGGCTGAAGTCCATCTCCGCCCCCTAAGGGTGCATACATGTATTGCATTTTCGCTGTAATATTGAGCATTATATTCATCCATATGGATCCATTCTGTATTCTTTTTTGGTTCTTTTTAAATGGGGTGTCACTCATAACGAAGAAGGATGTCTTGCCACCATAATCCTGTTAATAATACATAATCATAACAAACATAAATTTAAAAACACTGTTAAAATAGAGAATAGAGAAACAGGCTGCATATCACCACCCCATGTTGCTATAGTGTCATAGAAATGGTTTGAAGCTAATAGCGTCATTTAATCCATTTGGTTTAGTAGTATTTAGCACTGTTATCCAACGTGCCTCCTTTTGGGCTAGATTTTTCTTTATCTCACAAGGGATCAGCTAGAGGTCCTTGAACTGGGACTGTCCTTCTCTCCAGTGGCAAGCTTTGACCTGTTCACTGGAATCAAGGATATCCAATTATTTGGGAGAAAGTTACTTTTAAAGAAGTTTTTTGCTAGGAGAGATACGGGGATCCCAGATGACTTCTCCAAAGAAGAGAGAGAGGCATTACACATCCTGGAGTCCTTATTAAAGGAACAGGAAGGGGGTAATAGTGATGATTTTCCCTTACATATCAAAAAGAGATCAACCACCTTCCCACCCCTGTCAGCCTGCTCAACAATAGAGATGTTTGTCAAAATGGTCATCCAGGAATTTAAAAATCTACCTGTGAAACGTACACATGACAATCTTAACAAACAACAGAGACATGCATTAAATGAATTAAAATCTATGAAAGACATAGTAATTAAGCAGGCTGACAAGGGTGGAAACGTGGTGATCTGGTCCACAGAGGCCTATGAACATGAGGCTATGAAACAGCTAAATGACAAGCAGTGTTATAAGAGATTGGAAGGAAATCCCACACATAGATTCAGGAATGAATTGGAAAAAATTCTATATGATGCCTTCGAGAAGGGTATAATTCCCAAATCTGTTCTCGAGGGGCTCATATTAGATTTTCCAAGGGTACCTACAATATACTTTGTGCCCAAAATACATAAGGACCCATTACAACCACCTGGCAGGCCAATTGTATCCGGAAATGAAGGCCTTTGCGAACCAGTATGCAAATTTCTGGATCACTATTTAAAATCTATAGTGACCACACTGCCATCTTACATTCGAGATTCGACAGAATTCCTTAATGGAATTCAAGATATCACTTTAGAGACAAACATGATGATGGTAACAGCTGATGTGCAATCATTATACACCTCAATTGCACACAAAGATGGGATCACTGCGGTAGAATATTTTTTAAAAATGTCCAATTTAGATGATCAGCTGGTGAGTCTCCTAATACAACTGTTGGAATTCATTCTAACACACAATTATTTTTTATTTAAGGACCGCTACTACCTCCAGGAGAGGGGGACCGCGATGGGGGCGTCTTGTGCGCCCTCTTACGCGAACCTCTTTCTTGGATGGTGGGAGCGGTCCATACAATTTCCATCTGAATCATGTGGCGCAGTCCATTTATGGCTGCGCTACATAGATGACATTTTTTTGATTTGGGAAGGGGAGACTCACCGGCTGAATCAGTTTATGGATCAACTAAATAAAAATGATCATAACATCAGACTTACTTATACTTACAGTCAAGAAAATATTGACTTTTTGGACATCAAGATATTCAAGGAACGAGATGGATGTCTGAAGACGGACATATACCGAAAAAAGACAGCTGTTAACTCATTACTAAGCGCGAAATCTTCTCACCCAACACAGACAATTAGAGGGATCCCTACAGGTCAGTTCCTAAGGGCACGACGCATCTGCTCAAGTGACATCCTCTTTGAGGCACAAGCTCATGATCTAAAAAAACGATTTCACTTTCGCCAATACAGGAATCAGGATATTGAAAGAGGATACAAAAGAGCGAAAGAGACATCACGTATGGAGCTTCTAAAATCAACCAAGAAAGAGCAGGCAGATCAAAAGGTGAGATTTATAACTCCATACCATGCCCAATGGAGAGAGATGTGTGACATATTAAATAAATATTGGCCCATATTACTCACGGATAATGACCTAGCCCCAATCTTAACATCAAAAGCAGCGGTCACATCCAAAAGAGCCAAAACAATCAAAGATATGGTTGTGAGAAGTCACTACATTCCCCCACAAAAAAATCTGTGGGGCCTTAATACAAAGCCTAGATGGGGTACATACCCCTGTGGAGACTGTGGTGCATGTACCCAAGTAGAGAGATCTCAGGTGTTCCATGACTCAACTCACTCAACCACATACACCATAGTGCACCATATCAACTGTCGCACGACTGGGGTGATATATTGGGCATACTGCCCCTGTGGTTTAATTTATGTGGGATTGACGTCCCGAGAATTTAGAGTTCGTGTCATGGAACACATTCGAGATATCAAAAATGCAGCCAAAGCAAAGAAACCAGAGGACATTGAAAAATTAAAAAACATCCCAAGACATTTTAGAGATAAGCATCAATATAATTGGAGATTGCTGAAATTTAGAGGCATAGATAGGGTACAATTGGGAGCCAGAGGGGGTGATATAAAGAAAAATCTAGCCCAAAAGGAGGCACGTTGGATAACAGTGCTAAATACTACTAAACCAAATGGATTAAATGACGCTATTAGCTTCAAACCATTTCTATGACACTATAGCAACATGGGGTGGTGATATGCAGCCTGTTTCTCTATTCTCTATTTTAACAGTGTTTTTAAATTTATGTTTGTTATGATTATGTATTATTAACAGGATTATGGTGGCAAGACATCCTTCTTCGTTATGAGTGACACCCCATTTAAAAAGAACCAAAAAAGAATACAGAATGGATCCATATGGATGAATATAATGCTCAATATTACAGCGAAAATGCAATACATGTATGCACCCTTAGGGGGCGGAGATGGACTTCAGCCACGTTATAATTACGTATATCAAACAAAATAAGAAAGAAGGACTATGCCCTATACACACTATGAATAATATACTAATATACAATATGAAGCGATTAAATCTAATCGCTGTGGCTGGACTCTATCTCTGCCCTTTTACTTGCCCTAATGTAAGATGGAGGAATGTTAAAGCACTGTATGTGCGCGCGCGTGTCACCTGACCTCCTCCTTCCATGTTACGCCCGGCGTCCAATGAGATCGAATTACTGTGCGCATGCGCAGTGGCGATTTCCGGACGCCGGGCGCGACGGCGAACGGGGAGGCGGATGGGACGTGTGCGCCAACGATACAGGTGTTACATGGCGATAATAATAAGTATGTATATAAGGATGCCGCTTGCACCATACCTGCACCTCCAGGACGAAGCTCTAGTCGAAACGCGTCGAGGTGCAGGGTGACGTGATCCACATAACTCCCATCCCCACATTGGTGGGTTTTCACTAAGTATTAATTGTTCTACCCCTGGAACAAGGTTCAGTGGTGAGCTTGATAATGTTCTTTCCTGTGCTGCTGACTGCGGCAACACAGGATTATGTGTAAACGTTTACAATCCATGCTGCTCTGCACTAAGCACTTTATATATATATATCTATATGCAATTTTGATTGATATATGCTGAGAGTTATGCGGACATTGCACTGTATTAGGCACTTTCTATATACCTATATTTGAAGGAAATGTTCTCACCTACAATATGAACCAGTGATATCTATGAGATGTGTGGATCATGCTACCCTGTTTTGTAAATATCCTCTGACTGTATTTTTAAAGAATTTTTAGCTACTTTTTCACCTCTGTGCACTGTGTGACGTTTAATTTTTGAACTAAATAAAAATTATTGATAAGCAATTCTACTTAGAATAATTTATTATCATAGAGAATTATACATATGAAAAATGTGGGATAATGGGTCAGTTATAGGTTGTACACAAACACACACAAAGACTGACACACACACACACACAGACACGCACAGACAGGCACATAAAGACACACAAACACACACTAACACACACAGACACACCCAGAGAAAGACACACAGACAGACAGACATATACAGAGACACACAGACACACAGGCACATGCACACACACACACACACACAAAGACACATATACACACACACACACACAGACACACACAGAGAAACACACAGATACACACAGAGGCACACACACAGAGACACACAGGCACGCACGCACACACACAGACACACACAGACACACACACAGAAAGACACACACAGAGACACACACACAGAGACACACACTGACAGTCACACACACACACACAGACAGACACACAGAGACAGACACACACACAGACACACACAGACAGACATATACAGAGACACACAGACACAGACACACACATACATAGACAGACACATAGAGACACACACGCACACACAAACACACACAAAGACACAGACACACAGACACGCACAAACACACACACAGAGATACAGACACACAGACAGAAACACACACAGAGACACAGACACACCCACACACACAGAGACACACCCACACACACACACACACAAACACACACACACACACACACAGACACACATAGACAGACACACACAGAGACACACACGCACACACACAGAAAGACACACACACACACACACACACACAAAGAGACAGACACACAAAGACGCACACACACAGAGACACACACACAGACACACAGAGACACACACACACAGAAACAAACAGAGACAGACACACATACATAGACAGACACACACACAGAGAAAGACACAAACGCACACACACATACACACACAGACACAGAGACACACAGAGAAAAACAGACACACACAAAGACACACACAGAGACAGACAGATAGAAACACACAGACACACACACACAGACACACACAGAGACACACACAGAGAGAGACACATACACAAAGACACAGAGACAAACAGAGACACACACAGACACATACAGAGAAACACACAGAGACAGAGATAGAAACACACAGACACACTCAGACAGACACACGTAGACAGACACACACACACACACAGACAGACACACACACACATACATAGACACACACAGTCAGTCAAACACATAGACACACACAGACAGACACGCACACACACAGAGACAGACACAAACAGACACAAACACACAGACAGACATATACAGGGACAGACACGTACAGACAGACACACAGACAGAGACACACACAGGCACACACACAGACACACACAGACACACAGAAAGGCACATACACAGAGAGACAGAGATAGAAACACACAGACACACACACAAACAGACAGACACACAGAGACAGAAACACACAGACACACACAGACATATACAGAGACACACAGAGAAACACACACACACACAGACAGACACACACACAGAGACAGACAAAGACACACAAAGACACACACAGACACACACAGAGACACAGACACACAGACAGACACACAGACACGCACAAAGACACACAAACACACACACACACACAGACAGACACACATACATAGACAGACACACAGACACAGACAGACATACACAGGGAGACACACACACAGACACACACACACTTAGACAGACATACAGACACAGACAAACATAGACAGACACACACAGAGACACACACGAACACACACAGAAAGACACATACACACACAAAGACACACACACAAACAGACACACACACAGACACGCACAGAGACAGACACACACACAGAGACACACACACGCACACAGACACACACATAGAGACACACACATAAAGACAGACACACACAAAGACACACACACACACACACAGAACCAGACAGGTAGAAACACACAGACACACAGAGACACACACACACACACACACAGACAGACACATACACAAAGACACACAAACAGAGAAAGACACAGAGAGACACAGACACACACACAGAAACGCAAACTTAAGAGACAGACAGACACACAGACAAACACAGAGACAGACACAAACACACATAGACGCACAGGGACAGAGACAAACACACACACACACACACACAGACATGCAAAAAGAGACACAAACAGAGACAGACAGACACAGACAGTCAGACGCGCACACACACACAGACACACACAGAGGCACACACACAGACACACACAGAGACAGATACACACACACAGAGACACACACAGACACACAAACACACACAAAGACAGACAGACACACACACACACAGACACAGACACACACAGAGACAGACACACACACAG
Source organism: Anomaloglossus baeobatrachus (assembly GCF_048569485.1). Lineage (NCBI taxonomy): Eukaryota > Metazoa > Chordata > Amphibia > Anura > Aromobatidae > Anomaloglossus > Anomaloglossus baeobatrachus. The sequence goes on from NC_134356.1 coordinate 435,032,933, forward strand.
ACATGCACAGACAGGCACATACAGACACACAAACACACACTAACACACACAGACACACCCAGAGAAAGACACACACACAGACAGACACACACAGACACACGCACACACAGACAGAGACAGACACACAGAGACAGACACACACAGAGACAGACACACACATAGACAGACACACAGACACACAAAGAGATAGACACACACAGACACACACACACAGACAGACACACACGCACACAAATACACAATCACACAGAGAGACAGACACACACAGTCAGATTTAGAGACAGACATACAAAGACAAACACACACACACAGAGACAGAGAGACACAAACAGACACACACAAATGCAGAGACACACACAGACACAGGGACAGACACACAGACAAACACAAATACACACACAGAGAAAGACACACACATACACAAATAGAAAGACACACACAGACGCACACAGACAGACATACACAAACACAGACACACACAGACACACACACACACACACAGAGACACACACAGAGACACACACAAACAAACACAGAGACAGACACACACAGAGACAGACACACACAGAGACAGAGAATGACATACACACAAAGACACACAGACACACACAGAAATGCAAACTTAGAGACAAACAGACACACAGACAAACACAGAGACAGACACAAACACACATACACGCACAGGGACAGACACAAACACACACAGACATGCACAAAGAGACACATACAGAGACAGACAGACACGCGCACACACAGACACACACAGAGGCACACACACACACAGACACACAGAGACAGATACACACACACACAGAGACAGAAACACACAGACACAGAGACAGACACAGACAGACACACAAACACACACAAAGACAGACACACACAGACAGAGACAGACACACACAGAAACAGACACAGAGACACGCACAGACACACACAGACAGGCACAGACAGACACACAAACACACACTAACATACACACACACAGACAGAGACAGACACACACAGAGACAGACACACAGACACGCACAGACACACATAGACAGGCACAGACAGACACACAAACACACACACTAACACACACAGACAAACACACAGAGAAAGACACACAGACAGACACACACACACACACACGGACAGACACACACAGAGACAGACACACACAGAGACAGACAGACACACAAACACACACAGAGACAAACTGACAGACACACACACACAGACATACACAGACACACAGACAGACATATACAGAGACAGACATGCACACAGAGAAAGACACATGCACATAAACATACACACACAGACACACAGAGACACACACAGAGAAAAACAGACACACAAAAAGACACAGACAGACAGAAACAGACACACACAAAGACACACAGACAGACAGAAACAGACACACACACACAGAGACACACACAGAGACAGACAGAGAGACACACACACAGACACACATAGCAGACACACACAGACACACACAGAGACAGAGATAAAAACACACAGAGACAGACACACACACAGAGACAGACACACACACATACATAGACAGACACACAGACACATACAGTCAAACACATAGACACACACAGACAGACATGCACACAGAGACAGACACAAACAGACACACACACAGACACAGACATATACAGAGACAGACACACACACACACAGAAAGACACACATACACACACACACACAGAGACAGACACAAACAGACACAAACACACAGACAAACATATACAGGGACAGACACGTACAGACAGACACACAGACAGAGACACACACAGGCACACACACAGACACACAGAAAGGCACATACACAGAGAGACAGAGATAGAAACACACAGACACACACACAGACAGACACACAGAGACAGACACACACACAGACACACACAGACATATACAGACACAAGGACACACAGAGAAACACACACACAGACAGACACACACACACACAGAGACAGACAAAGACACACACAGACACACACACAGAGACACAGACACACAGACACGCACAAAGACACACAAACACACACACACAGACAGACAGACACACATACATAGACAGACACACAGACACAGACAGACAAACACACAGACACACACACACACACAGACACACACACACACAGACATACACAGGGAGACACACACACAGACACACACACACTTAGACAGACATACAGACACAGACAAACATAGACAGACACACACACAGAGATACACACGAACACACACACAGAAAGACACATACACACACAAAGACACACACACAAACAGACACACACACAGACACGCACAGAGACAGACACACACACACAGAGACACACACACGCACACAGACACACACATAAAGACAGACACACACAAAGAACCAGACAAGTAGAAACACACAGACACACAGAGACACACACACACAGACAGACACATACACAAAGACACACAAACAGAGAAAGACACAGAGAGACACAGACACACAGAGACACACACAGAAACGCAAACTTAAGAGACAGACAGACACACAGACAAACACAGAGACAGACACAAACACACATAGACGCACAGGGACAGAGACAAACACACACACACACACAGACATGCAAAAAGAGACACAAACAGACAGACACAGACAGTCAGACGCGCACACACACAGACACACACAGAGGCACACACACAGACACACACAGACAGATACACACACACAGAGACAGACACACACAGACACAGAGACAGACACAGACAGACACACAAACACACACAAAGACAGACAGACACACACACACACAGACACACACAGAGACAGACCCACAGACAGGCACATACAGACACACAAACACACACTAACACACACAGACACACCCAGAGAAAGACACACACACAGACAGACACACACAGACACACGCACACACAGACAGAGACAGACACACAGAGACAGACACACACAGAGACAGACACACACATAGACACACAGACACACAAAGAGATAGACACACACAGACACACACACACAGACAGACACACATAGACAGGCACAGACAGACACACAAACACACACACTAACACACACAGACAAACACACAGAGAAAGACACACACAGACAGACACACACACACACACGGACAGACACACACAGAGACAGACACACACAGAGACAGACAGACACACAAACACACACAGAGACAAACTGACAGACACACACACACAGACATACACAGACACACAGACAGACATATACAGAGACAGACATGCACACAGAGAAAGACACATGCACATAAACATACACACACAGACACACAGAGACACACACAGAGAAAAACAGACACACAGACAGACAGAAACAGACACACACAAAGACACACAGACAGACAGAAACAGACACACACACACACAGAGACACACACAGAGACAGACAGAGAGACACACACAGACACACATAGCAGACACACACAGACACACACAGAGACAGAGATAAAAACACACAGAGACAGACACACACACAGAGACAGACACACACACACACATACATAGACAGACACACAGACACATACAGTCAAACACATAGACACACACAGACAGACACGCACACAGAGACAGACACAAACAGACACACATACAGACATATACAGAGACAGACACACACACACACACACAGAAAGACACACATACACACACAGAGACACACACAGAGACAGACACATACACACAGACACACAGAAAAACACACACAGAAACACACACACACAGAACCACACACAGACACACATACACAGAGAAAGACACACACTCAGTCACACACACACACAGACACAGAGACAGACACACACACAGACAGACACACACAGAGACAGACACACACATAGACAGACACACAGACACACAAAGAGATAGACACACACAGACACACACACACAGACAGACACACACAGAGACAGACACACACAAATACACAAACACACAGAGAGACAGACACACACAGTCAGATTTAGAGACAGACATAGAAAGACAAACACACACACACAGAGACAGACAGACACAAACAGACACACACAAATGCAGAGACAGACACACACAGACACAGGGACAGACACACAGACAAACACACAAATACACACACAGAGAAAGACACACACATACACAAATAGAAAGACACACACACAGACGCACACAGACAGACATACACAAACACAGACACACACAGACACACACACACACAGAGACACACACAAACAAACACAGAGACAGACACACACAGAGACAGACACACACAGAGACAGAGAATGACATACACACAAAGACACACAGACACACACAGAAATGCAAACTTAGAGACAAACAGACACACAGACAAACACAGAGACAGACACAAACACACATACACGCACAGGGACAGACACAAACACACACAGACATGCACAAAGAGACACATACAGAGACAGACAGACACAGACAGACACGCGCACACACACACACACACAGACACACACAGAGGCACACACACACACACACACAGACACACAGAGACAGATACACACACACAGAGACAGACACACACAGACACAGAGACAGACACAGACAGACACACAAACACACACAAAGACAGACACACACACACAGAAAAAGACACAGAGACACGCACAGACAGGCACAGACAGACACACAAACACACACACTAACACACACACACACACACAGACAGAGACAGACACACACAGAGACAGACACACAGACACGCACAGACACACATAGACAGGCACAGACAGACACACAAACACACACACAGACAGACAAACACACAGAGAAAGACACACACAGACAGACACACACACACACGGACAGACACACACAGAGACAGACACAGACAGACACACAAACACACACAGAGACAAACTGACAGACACACACACACAGACACACACAGACACACAGACAGACATATACAGAGACAGACACGCACACAGAGAAAGACACACATGCACATAAACATACATACACAGACACACACAGAGAAAAACAGACACACAAAAAGACACACAGACAGACAGAAACAGACACACAAAGACACACAGACAGACAGAAACAGACACACACACACACAGAGACACACACACAGACACACACAGATACACACAGAGACAGAGATAAAAACACACAAGAGACAGACATACACACAGAGACAGACACACACACATACATAGACAGACACACAGACACATACAGTCAAACACAGACACACACAGACAGACACGCACACAGAGACAGACACAAACAGACATACACACAGACATATACAGAGACAGACGCACACACACACAGAAAGACACATACACACACACAGACACACACAGAGACAGACACATACACACAGACACACAGAAAAACACACACAGAAACACACACAGACACACACACACATACACAGAGAAAGACACACACTCATTCACACACACACACACACACAAACACAGAGACAGACACACACACAGACACACACAGACAGACATATACAGAGACACACAGACGCACAGAGAAACACTCATAGACACAGTTACACACACAGAAACACAAAGACACACACACAGAGACACACAGGCATGCACACACATACACACACAGCCACACACAGAGAAACACATAGACAGACACACACACATACATAGACAGACACAGAGACACACACGCACACACACAAACACACACAAAGACACAGACAGACAGACACACAGAGACAGACACACACACAGACACGCACAAACACACACACAGACACACACACACACAGACACAGAGACATAAACACAGACAGACACACCAACACACACAGACACACACACAGACACACGTAGACAGACACACACACAGACACACAAACATAGACAGACACACAGAGAGACACACACACACAAAGACACACATACACACACACAAAGAGACAGACACACACACAAAGACGCACACACACACAGACACACACACACAGATACTCGCAGAGACACACAGACACACACAGTGACAGACACACATACATAGACAGACACACACACAGAGAAAGACACACATGCACACACAGAGACACAGACACACAGACACGCACAAAGACACACACACACACACACAGAGACAGACACACACAGAGACACAGACAGACAGAAACACACAGACACACACACAAAGAGACATACACAGACAGACACCCACACAGAGAGACAGACACACAAACACGCACAGACACACCCACACATAGACAAACACAGACACACACAGACACACACATAGACAGACACACAGACAGACACACAAACATAGACAGACACACACACAGAGACACACACGCACACACACACAGAAACACACAAATACACACACAGAGACAGACACACAAAAAGACGCACACACACAGAAATACACACACAGATAGACACACACAGAGACAGACACACATACATACATGGACACACACACACGCACACAGACACACACATAGACACACACAGAAAGACAGACACATACAAAGACACACACACACACAGAACCAGACAGATAGAAACACACAGACACACACACAAAGATACACAAACAGATAAAGACACAGAGACACAGAGAGACACAGATACGCTCACACGGAAACAGAAGCACACACACAGAGACACACACAGACAGACACACATGACACACACACATACACACAAACACACACAAAGACATACAAAGACACACACAGACACACACACAGACACAGACAGACACACACAGAGACAGAAACACACAGACACGCATAAAGACACACACAAACACACACACACAGAGACAGAAACACACACATACATAGACAGACAGAAACACACAGACACACACACAAAGAGACATACACAGACAGACACCCACACAGAGAGACAGACACACACACACGCACAGACACACCCACACACAGACAAACACAGACACACACATAGACAGACACACACACAGAGACACACACGCACACACACACACAGAAACACACATACACACACAGAGACAGACACACAAAAAGACGCACACACACAGAAAGACACACACAGACAGACACACACAGAGACAGACACACACACATACATGGACACAAACACACACACACAGACACACACATAGACACACACAGAAAGACAGACACATACAAAGACACACAGACACAGAACCAGACAGATAGAAACACACAGACACACACACAAAGATACACAAACAGATAAAGACACAGAGAGACACAGAGAGACGCAGACACGCTCACACGGAAACAGAAACACACACACAGAGACAAACACAGACAGACACACATGACACATACACACACAAAGACACACAAAGACACACACAGACACAGACAGACACACAGAGACAGAAACACACAGACACGCACAAAGACACACACAAACACACACAGACGGAAACACACACATACAGACAGACACACACACAGAGACACAGAAACACACAGACACACACACACAGAGACATACACAGAGACAGACACACACGCACAGACACACACAGACACACATACACAGACAGACGTAGAAAGACACACAGACACACAAACATAGACAGACAGATACACACACAGAGACACACACGCACACACAGAAAGACACACATACACACACACAGACACAAAGACGCACACACACAGAGACACACACAGACACACACAGAGACACACAAACAGACACAGACACAGAGAGACACAGACACACACACACAGAGAGAGACACACACGCACACAGATACACACACAGAAAGACAGACACACACAAAGACACACACAGACACAAACACACACAGAACCAGACAGATAGAAACACACAGACACAGAAACACAGAGACACACACACACACAGACACATACACAAAGACACACAAACAGAGACAGACACAGAGAGACACAGACACACACACACACAGACAGACAGAAACACAGAAACACACACACACACACAGAGACAGACAGAGAGACACACCCACACAGACACACACACAGACACACACTCACACACAGAGACAGAGATATAAAAACACACAGACACACACACAGAGACAGAGATAGAAACACACAGACACACAGAGACAGACACACAGAGACAGACACACACATACATAGACAGACACACAGACACACACAGTCAGTCATACACATAGACACACACACAGACAGACACGCACAAAGACACACAGAAAGGCACATACAAACAGAGACAGAGATAGAAACACACAGACACACACACACACACACAGAGACAGACACAAACAGACAGACACAGAGAAAGACACACACAGAAACAGACAGACACACACAGAGACAGACAAAGACACACAGACACACACACAGACACAGAGACAGACACACAGACATACACACAGAGACAGACACACACACACACACAGACATACACAGACAGACACACACAGAGACAGACACACACGCACAGACACACTCACCAACACACACACACAGACACATAAACACAGACACACACAGACAGACACACACGCATGTAGACAGACACACAGACACACACACAAACATAGACAGACACACAGAGACACACACGCACACACTCACACACACATAAAGACACACACACACACAGACACACACAGAGACAGACACACACAAATACATAGACAGACACACAGAGATACACACACGCACAGAGACACACACACAAGACACACACACACAGAGACAGACACAGAGAGACAGACACACGCACACAGACACACACACGGAAACAGAAACACACGCAGAGACACACACAGACAGATACACACAGAGACAGACACACATACAGACAAAGACACACACATAGACAGAAACACTGAGACACACACACAGAAAGACACACCCACACACAGACACACACACACACACACAGAGATAGACCGATAGAAACAGAGACACACAGACACACAGAGACAGACACACAGACACAAACAGACAGACACACAGAGACAGACACAAACACAGACACACACAGACAGACACACACACACAGTCAGTCACACACAGACACACACAGGCACACACAGAGACAGACACACAGAGACAGACACACAGACACAAACAGACAGACACACAGAGACAGACACAAACACAAACACACACAGACACAGACATATACAGAGACAGACACACTGAAAGATACACACACACAAAGACACACACAGAGACACACACAGACACACAGAGACACACCAGAGACAGACACACACCCAGAGACAGATAGAAAGACACACACACACACAGAGACAGACACACATACATAGACAGACACACACAGAGAGAGAGACACACATGCACACACACAGACACACAGAGACAGACACACACACAAACACACACACAAAAAGACACACACACATACATAGACAGACACAGAGATACAGACACACACACAGAGAGACAGACACACACAGAGACAGATACACACAGACACACACACACACACACACAGAGAGACATATACACAGACACACACACACAGAGAGACACACAGATAGACAGACACACACAGACACACCCAAACACACACACACAGACACACACACACACAAACAGACACATACAGAGACAAACACAGAGACACACACACAAAGACACACACACACACAGAAAGACACACCCAGACACACACACAGAGATAGACCGATAGAAACACAGAGACACACAGACACACACAGAGACAGACACACACACACACAGTCAGTCACACACAGAAACACACAGGCACACAAAGAGACAGACACACACAGACAGACACACAGACACAAACAGACAGACACACAGACAGACACAAACACAGACACACACACAGACATATACAGAGACAGACACACTGAAAGATACACACACACACACAAAGACACACACAGAGACACACACAGACACACAGAGACACACACAGAGACAGACACACACCCAGAGACAGATAGAAAGACACACACACAGAGACAGACACACACATACATAGACAGACACACACAGAGAGAAACACACATGCACACACACAGACACACACACACACACACACACACACACACAGAGACAAACAGAAACACAGACACACACAGAAACACACACACAGAGATACACAGATAGACAGACACACACAGACACACCCAAACACACACACACACACACAGACAGATAGAAACACACAGACACACACACAGACCCACACACACAGAGACACACACACACAAACACATACAGACACACACAGAGACAGACACACACACACACACACACACAACCAGACAGACAGATAGAAACACACAGACACACACACACACAGAGGCAGACACACACAGAGACAGAGACACACACACACACACACACAGAGACAGACACACACAGAGACACACACAGAGAGAGAGACACACACACAAGGACATACACAGACACACACAGATACACACAAACACAGAGACAGACACACACACTGACACACACAGGGACAGACACACAGAGAGACACACACATATACAAAGAGACAGACACACAGACGTAGACAGACACACACACACACAGACACACAAACATAGACACACACAGAGACACACGCACACAGAGAAACACACACACACACAGAGACACACACAGAGACAGACAGAAACACATACAGGCACACACAGAGACAGACACACACAGACAGACACACACACTCAGAGACAGACACACAAACACACACAGACACACACTCACAGACAGACAGACACAGAGTCAGTCACACACACACACACACACACACACACACACACCTGGACAGACATGCACAGGCAAACACACAGAGACAGACAGACAAAGACAGACACACAAAGACAGACACACAGACACAGAGACAGACATGCACAGATAGACGCACACAGACACACACACACACACACACAGACACACACACACAGACACATGCACACACAGAGACAGACACACACAAAGAGAGACACACACAGAGACATACACACAGATAGAGACATACAAAGATAGACACACACAGACACACACAGAGACAGACACAAACAGACACATACACAGAGAAAGAGACACACACAAACATACAGACACACACACACACGTAGACAGACAAACACACACAGACACACATACATAGACACACACACAGAGAGACACACACGCACACAGACACACACAGAGAAAGACACACATACACGCACGCACAGACAGACACACATACAAAGACACACACAGACACACACACACAGAGACACACACTCATAGACACACACAGAGTCAGTCACACATATAGACACACACAGACACGCACAAGCACACACAGAGACAGACACACAGAGACAGACACACAGACACAAACAGACAGACACACAGAGACAGACACAAACACAAACACACACAGACACAGACACAGACATACACACAAAGACAGGCACACACAGAGATAGACACACACACAGACACCCACAAAGACACACGCACACACAAAGACACACACACACACAGAGACACACACAGACTGACACACAAAGACAGACATCCAAAGAGACAGACACACACAAAGAGACATGCACACACAGATACAGAGATAAACAAAAAGATAGACACACAAAGATACACACACAGACACAGAGACAAACACAGACAGACACACAGACACACACACACACACACACAAAGACAGACACACACAGAGACAGACACACACAAACACAGAGACATACACACACACACACAGGACACACACACACAGACAGATACAGTACAGAGACAGACATGCACAGAGACACACAGAGACAGACACACACATACACACAGATACAGACACACACAGAGACACACACAGACAGATACAGAGACATACACATGAAGACAGACACACACAGACAGGCACACACAAAAACACAGACAGACACACACACAGACACAAACACAGAGTCAGACACACACACACACACACACACACACGGAAAGACACAAACACACACATAACCAGAAAAACACACACTGATACACACACATACACACACACACAGAGACAGAAACCCACACAGAGACAGACACACACACACAAACGCACAGACACACACACAGAGACAGACATACACACGCACAGAGAAAGACACACACACAACCACACAGAGACAGACACACACAGACACACACACACAGATACAGAGACAGACACACAAAGATATACACACACAAACAGACACACACAGACACAAACACAAACAGAGACAACCACACACAGACAGACACATACAGACACACGCACAGACAGAGACAGACACATAGAGACAGACACAGAGAGACAGACACACACATACACACAGACACACAAAGAGACAGATACACACACACAGAGACAGCCACACACGCACACAAATACACAAACACACAGAGAGACAGACACACACAGTCAGATTTAGAGACAGACATACACACAAAGACAAACACACACAGAGACAGACAGACACAAACAGACACACACAGATGCAGAGACAGACACACATAGACACAGGGACAGACACACAGACAAACACACAAATACACAAACACACACACAGAGAGAATGACACACACATACACAAACAGAAAGACACACACACACAGACGACCACAGAGACAGACATACACAAACACAGAGACAGACACACAGACAGACACACACAGAGACAGTCACACACAGAGACAGACACACACAGAGACAGAGAAAGACATACACACAAAGACACACAGAGACACACACACAGACACGCAAACTTAGAGACAGACAGACACACAGACAAACACAGAGACAGACACAAACACACAGAAACATGCACAGACACAAACACACACCACACACACACAGACATGCACAAAGAGATACACACAGAGACAGACGCACACACACACAGAGGCACACACACACACAGACAGAAAGACACACACACAGACAGACACACACAGACACACACACTGACACACGCACACACAGACACAGACAGAAATAGACACACACAGAGACAGACACACACAGAGACAGACACAGAGAGAAAGACACACACATACACACAGACAGACACACAGACACACAAAGAGACAGCCACACACGCACAGAAATACACAACACACACAGACAGACACACACAGTCAGATTTAGAGACACACATGCACACAAAGACAAACACACACAGAGACAGACACAAACAGACACACACAAATGCAGAGACAGACACACACAGACACAGGGACAGACACACAGACAAACACACAAATACACAAACACACACAGAGAAAGACACACACACACATAGACAGACATACACAAACAGAGACAGACACACACACAGAGACACACACAAACACACACAGAGACAGACACACAGAGACAGAGAAAGACATACACACAAAGACAAACAGAGACACACACAAACACGCAAACTTAGAGACAGACAGACACACAGACAGACACAGAGACATACACAAACACACACACACACACACACACACAGGGACAGACACAAACACACACAGACATGCACAAAGAGACACACACAGAGACAGACACAGACAGCTACAGAGACAGACATACACACGCACAGAGAAAGACACACACAACCACACAGAGACAGACACACACACAGACACACACAGATACAGAGACAGACAGACACACAAAGATATACACACACAGACACACACAGACACAAACACAAACAGAGACAACCACACACAGACAGACACATACAGACACACACACACACACACACACACACACAGAGACAGACACATAGAGACAGACACAGAGAGACAGACACACACAGACACACAAAGAGACAGATACACACAGACACACACACAGAGACAGCCACACATGCATACAAATACACAAACACACACAGAGACAGACAGACACAAACAGACACACACAAATGCAGGGACAGACACACAGACAAACACACAAATACAGAAACACACACACAGAGAGAATGACACACACATACACAAACAGAAAGACACACACACACACAGACGACCACAGAGACAGACATACACAAACACAGAGACAGACATACAGACAGACACACACAAACAGACACAGAGACAGTCACACACAGAGACAGACACACACAGAGACAGAGAAAGACATACACACAAAGACACACAGAGACACACACACAGACACGCAAACTTAGAGACAGACAGACACAGACAGACACACAGACAAACACAGAGACAGACACAAACAGACACATGAACAGACACAAACACACGCACACACACACACAGACATGCACAAAGAGACACACACAGAGACAGACACACACACACAGAGGCACACACACACACACACACTCTGACACACACAGACACACACAGACACACGCACACACAGAAATAGACACACACAGAGACAGACACACACAGAGACAGACACAGAGAGACAGACACACACATGCACACAAACACACAGACACACAAAGAGACAGCCATACACGCACAGAAATACACAACACACACAGAGACAGACACACACAGTCAGATTTAGAGACAGACATACACACAAAGACAAACACACACAGAGACAGACACAAACAGACACACACAAATGCAGAGACAGACACACACAGACACAGGGACAGACACACAGACAAACACACAAATACACAAACACACACACAGAGAAAGACACACACATACACAAATAGAAAGACACACACACACACACACACATAGACAGACATACACAAACACAGAGACAGACACACACAGACACACACAAACACACACACACAGAGACAGAAACACACAGAGACAGACACACAGAGACAGAGAAAGACATACACACAAAGACAAACAGAGACACACACAGACACGCATACTTAGAGACCGACAGACACACAGACAGACACACAGACAAACACAGAGACAGACACAAACACACACACACACATGGACAGACACAAACACACACACAGACATGCACAAAGAGACACACATAGAGACAAACAGACACAGACAGACACACACACACACACACACACACACATAGACACACAGAGGCACACAGACACACACAGAAACAGACACACACAGACAGAGAGATAGACAGACACACAAACACACACAGAGACAAACAGACAGACACACACAGACACAGAGACAGACACACACAGAGAGACAGACACACACAGACACGCACAGACACACACAGACACACACAGACAGACACACATAAACACACACACACTAACACACACAGACAGACACACACAGAGAAAGACACACACAGACGACCACAGAGACAGACATACACAAACAGAGACAGACACACAGACAGACACACACAAACAGACACAGAGACAGTCACACACAGAGATAGACACACACAGAGACAGAGAAAGACATGCACACAAAGACACACAGAGACACACACACAGACACGCAAACTTAGAGACAGACAGACACAGACAGACACAGACAAACACAGAGACAGACACAAACAGACACATGAACAGACACAAACACGCACACACACACACACACACACACATGCACAAAGAGACACACACAGAGACAGACACACACACACACAGAGGCACACACACACACACACACTCTGACACACACAGACAGACACACACAGACACACGCACACACAGAAATAGACACACACAGAGACAGACACACACAGAGACAGACACAGAGAGACAGACACACACATGCACACAGACACACAAAGAGACAGCCATACACGCACAGAAATACACAACACACACAGAGACAGACACACACAGTCAGATTTAGAGACAGACATACACACAAAGACAAACACACACAGAGACAGACACAAACAGACACACACAAATGCAGAGACAGACACACAGATACAGGGACAGACACACAGACAAACACACAAATACACACACAGAGAAAGACACACACATACACAAATAGAAAGACACACACACACACACATAGACAGACATACACAAACACAGAGACAGACACACACACACACACAGACACACACAAACACACACAGAGACAGAAACACACAGAGACAGACACAGAGACAGAGAAAGACATACACACAAAGACAAACAGAGACACACACAGACACGCAAACTTAGAGACCGACAGACACACAGACAGACACACAGACAAACACAGAGACAGACACAAACACACACACACACATGGACAGACACAAACACACACACAGACATGCACAAAGAGACACACACAGAGACAAACAGACACAGACAGACACACACACACACACATAGACACACAGAGGCACACAGACACACAGACACACACAGAAACGGACACACACAGACAGAGAGATAGACAGACACACAAACACACACAGAGACAAACAGACAGACACACACAGACACAGAGACAGACACACACAGAGAGACAGACACACACAGACACGCACAGACACACACAGACAGGCACAGAGACACACATAAACACACACACACTAACACACACAGACAGACACACACAGAGAAAGACACACACAGACAGACACACACAGACAGACACACACACGGGCAGACACACATGGAGACAGACACACACAGACACACAAACACTCACAGAGACAAACAGACAGACACACACACACACACACACACAGAGACAGACACACACAGAGGCACACAGACAGGCACAGACAGACACACACAAACACACACACACTAACATACACAGACAGACACACACAGAGAAAGACACACACAGACACACACACACACGGACAGACACACACAGAGACAGACACACACACAGACAGACATACATACACAAAGACACATAGACAGATACACAGAGACAGATACACACACAAACACACACAGAGACACACACACAGATATATACAGAGACAGAGAGATACACACAGAGACACACACACACACACACACACACACTGAAAGACACACACAGTCAAACACACACACACACACACAGACAGACACACACACACACAGACAAACAAACCCAGAGACAGACACACACACACACACACACACACACATACAAACACACACAGTTAGAGACAGACAGAGAGACAGACAGACACAGGCACACACAAAAACAGACAGACACGCAAACACACACAGAGAAAGACACACACAGATGACCACAGAGACAGACATACACAAACACAGAGACAGACACACAGACAGACACACACAAACAGAGACAGTCACACACAGAGATAGACACACACAGAGACAGAGAGAGACATACACACAAAGACACACAGAGACAAACACACACAGACACGCAAACAGAGACAGAAAGACACACACACAGACACACGCACACACAGACACAGACAGAGACACACAAACATACAGAGACAGACACACACAAAAAGACACAGACACACACAGACATAGATACACACACAAACACACACACAAAGACAGACACACACAAA